>NC_086446.1:595519201-595666827 GCF_028390025.1 Pseudophryne corroboree | reverse complement strand
AAGGAGACCACCAACAGTCGCTGACGCGGCTGCCACCTTGGGTGCACCAGCACTAGGCCTCAGGGATCAGAGGCACCAGGAATAGTATGAGGCCGCGATCCCTAGGGTTGATGTCAACAGTGGGGCGTCAGACGCTCTCTTGGTCGCCCCTTCCCCGGTTTCATGACCAGTTTCCTCCGAGTCTCCCACCATGAACTGTTTCCCGCTTCCGTCTCAGACGCTGTACACGTAGGTTACCCAGTCGCAGCATAGGTGGCTCTGTGACTGGTGCGTCCGTGTTCACTGAGCGTCCGTGTACACTATAGGTTCATGGAGCGGCAGTGTACACTAGTAGCGTCTGGATCCACTCAGCGTTCGCTAACGTATTGATCGGTCCTTGAAGCAAGGCGAGTCTCCCTGTATCACACTCTACTGAGTACGGGTTATACAGCACTAAAGTCTCTATCTACCTTTTGAGTACGAATAGTTAGATAAGTGCCTATTGCATATGAGTCTGTATACTTTTACTGTTTTCTTTCGCAATTGTGTCTGAATACGTTAGATCTGTTTAAACATGCTGCAGTAATATGTTCCCCTACATACTTAAAATGTAGTTGTAGTTGCTGATGTACTCATATTGCTTAATATACTAATGTATAACATGTGACTGACTACTAGTGTGATTGCTAACTTTACTATATTTTTGTCATTTCTTTTATTCCGATCCTCAATGCTGGTGCATGGGTAGGGTCGGATTGTATGTCACTTTAAGAAGTGATTACAGTCACAAATTGTGTAGTACACTGTGGAAGTGATGATTATTTATCATGTCTAAGAACGGCAAAGGTGAGGAAGGTACACTCACAGCAACACCAACATTCATATCATGTTTGTCTTGCAAAACTGTATAATCCTCTCAGGATCTGGTTCAGGATGGTTTGTGTGCAAATTGTTTTAGCTTTCATCAGGGGTTAATGAAAATACAAGGCAGATTCAGCTGCAGATGGATCCACCTTGGGCTATGTTTGCACAGACTTTATCCAGTATAGCTGAACGGATAATTCCTCCAACTCCTGTACCAGGAATAGTTTACACCATTAACACTTACATGCAACTCCCCACCTATGGTGTATCACTTCCAGCAGCAGCTACTCAAAAGACAAACAAGCTGATAAACCAGTGGTAAGTCTTCACCCTCACAGGCTACACATGATTCAGATGAGGATTCATCGGAAGATGAAAGCTCAATTAACTCTACTTCGGCATACGAAGAGGAGGAAAAAGGTCTCAGCTCAGTATAGCTGAGTTAATTAAAGCAATGAAAGCCATTCTATCCTTAGAGGATTCAGCAGAGCCTGTGTTAAAAACCAAGGCACCTGTGTTTAAATGTCCCAAAACAGTTAAGACTGAGTTTCCAGGGTCAGATCAGCTGACGGAAACTATGGAAGAGGCTTGGGCTACGCCCAATAAGAAGTTTAGAATTCCTAAGAAATGGAATTCCAATTATCCTCTTCCAGCTGGGGATTGTTTAAAAAGGGAGGTGGCTCCTAAAGTAGATACGCATGTAATTCGATTAGTGCGAAAATCTATTATTCAGACTCCAAGAAGGTCAAGTTTCCTTCCACATACAATTTCTCATACGTCCTAGAGGATGCTGGGGACTCCAAAAGGACCATGGGGTATAGACGGATCCACAGGAGCTTGGGCACACTATAAAGACTTAAACTGGGTGTGAACTGGCTCCTCCCTCTATGCCCCTCCTCCAGACCTCAGTTAGACTTTGTGCCCAGGAGTGATGGCTCACACACTAGGGGAGCTCTACTGAGTTTCTCTGAAAGACTTTGTTAGGTTTGTTATTTTCAGGCAGACCTGCTGGCTACAGGCTCCCTGCAGCGTGGGAGTGAGGGGAGAGAAGCAGGACCTACTTCTTAGTTTAAAGGCTCTGCTTCTCGGCTACTGGACACCATTAGCTCCAGAGGGTTTGATCACTTGGTGCGCCTAGCTGCTTGTTCCCGGAGCGGCGCCGTCAATCCCCTCACAGAAGCCTGAAGAAAGAAGCCGGTGAGTATTGGAAGAAAAGAAGACTTCAGTGACGACTTCAGTAAGGTAACGGCAGCGGTAGCGCTGCGCTCCCTGCTCCCACACACACACCATCGGCCTGCAGGGTGCAGGGCGCTGGGGGGGAGCGCCCTGGGCAGCATATGGGTATATAATACGTAGATCACTGGCGGGGGGACATACTTCGGTGCCCGAACACCGGGTATATTCACCCCGCCAGTGTGCCGCGAAAGGGAGGGAGCGGTAGCGCTGCACTCCCTGCTCCCACACACACACCATCGGCCTGCAGGGCGCTGTGGGGGGAGCGCCCTGCGCAGTATATATATATATGTAATATAATATGTATAATATGTAGATCACTGGCGGGGGGACATACTTCGGTGCCCTCCCCGCCAGTGCGCCGTGAACGGGAGGGAGCAGCAGCGGTAGCGCTGCGCTCCCTGCTCCCGCACACCATCGGCCTGCAGGGCGCTGGGGGGGAGCGCCCTGGGCAGCATTTATTGAATGATCTCCGGCGGGGGAACATACCCGGACACCGGGTGTCTTCGCCCCGCCAGGGTACCGCAGCATGTGCGCTGCGCTCCATGGCTCCCACACACCAACGGATTCCGTGGGTGCGGGCGCAGGGGGGACGCCCTGGGCTGCGTTTAGACATAAAGGCATATATACAGGGGGTTACTCCCTGTATATAAGTTCCCCAACTAATTTTAGGTATATATATTTATTTAATTTGAGCGGGCTTAAGCGCGCCGGGAAGGGGCGGAGCTTAGCCCTCACAGAGGAGTCAGCGCCATTTTCTTCATTTCCCCGCCAGGGCTTGATGGATAGTAAGATGGAGGGGGGTGCACAGTGTTTTTAAAGCTATATGGGTGTCATATAGCAGTATGTTTGATAATGGACGCATAATCACTCTTCTATTACATAAATTCACTGTTTCCCTGTTTGTACCCACTATTGGTTAGTCGACATATGTCGGCAGGTGTGAGGGCTTTGTCACAAGCTGCTGTGGGGATAACTGTCGGCTTCGCCGGCGCATGGCGGTACTTGATTCGGGAAATTAAGTTTTAGCAAATTGGTGTTTGTGTGCTTAAAACAGTAAACACGATAGGGGAGATACAGTTGTTTGGGGATGCCCTGTCGGCATCAACGGTATTTCCTGGGTAAAAAATTATCGGGCTGTTATTGCCTTGTACATATATATATATATATATATATATATATATATATATATATATATATATATATATATATATATATATATATATATATATATATTATATATATATATATATATATATATATATATATATATATATATTTATATTTATTTATTTATTTATTGGTATATGTGGGGGGAGTGTTATCAAAATTGTATTTGTATTCTTCCCTCAGGCCCCTCGTGCTTCCGTGATTATTTTTTGCCCGCTTACTATTCCTTGCTGTCGACATTTACTAAGTTTCTGTCGACCATTACGTTCCTGGTAGATCCACATCGGGGGCATGTCAGTACATGGTTATACACATTCACAACACATTACCGTCACTAGGGACCTGACAGGTCTGGACAATCCAATTGCGTATAGGTTATATCTATATGTGTATATATGTAGATATAGGTTTATATATGCATGGTTAGGATATATGTGTTTTATTGTGTATTACATGATGTATATCCATGAATGCTGAAATAATGGTATTCTTATCATGTGCTGGTCGCTCTGTTGATTAAGCTCTAGATTGGCCGTGACGAGTTGGTTTCGATCCTCTCAAAGAGTCTGAATATTATTCTCTTCCCGACGTGGAGAGAAAATTATGACAGTCAACTCCTGGTCGACGCAGAGCCCGGTCGCAAAGGATCATACACAGGCAGCTAAGTGAAATTTTATTTCTATACTTTGACCTTGTTTGCGCTGTATGCACTTGAGGGAGTGTTGTATTCGGGTAGGCATCCGATAGAATTACCCTACCCAGTGTGGGTAGGCTTGCCTATGTTTATTCTACCTTATAACATTACAGCAGGCTGCCAAGTGACAGCAGGATGTGACCGGAAAATGCAGAGGATGTCTCCGGGAGATGTTGGTGGGAGGTATACAGCTATTTGGTGTGGCCTCTGTTCAGTCAATCTCGGCGGATTCCACTGGTAAGTCTAACTTCGTGAGTTAGCCTCTTTCACAACGGTTGGTGTTGCATTCTTTTGTGGGATGCAGTCGTTTTAACCGGTTCGAGACCGTTCTTTTTTCCTTTTCTGTGCAGACAGTGGAAGGTGAAAAGGTAAGAGTTCTGCAGCCTTGTTAGGTTCGCAGTAGTGGATGTCGTTTTCTGTTTCCTCCACATCCACCACTTGTCGCTGAGTCTATCGGGCCGGTCCCCACTCCGGTGGGCACTCGTCTACTATGTTTCAGTGGTCCAGGAATAGACTAGGACCTGTGGGTTATTTATAGAATCCAAAGGGGAACATTCTGAGTTACAGTTGTTTCCCTTTACTGTTTTTCTAATAGTTCTTGCCGTTCCACTCTGGAAGGAAAGATAGTACGCGACGCCATACAGAGGTGCGTCAGGATCAGGACATTGTCCGGTGGTCCCTGTATAAAGGTGCAAATCGTTGGTTCTCTCTGACTGTTCTTCGTCACAGGGATTGGTTGTTGTTTTTAACGACACTGATGTTGGAGGTGGGTTTCAGAGTAGATAATGACCGGTTAAAGTTTGGTGTTTTTCCATGTGAAAAGAGGTCTGAAGATCCAGAGTTGGATCGGTTTTACTGGGACACTTCATCAAGGTGTTCCGTTACTTAACCGGTTGGCTGCGGCCGGAGTGGCCTTTTTTGGTGAGAGGCTCTAATGCCAGAGTGGTTTTCAAGAGGCCAGTTGGAAATGGGGTCCGGGTCTCATCTGCACATGCACCTGAATATAATCCTAATGGCCAGGACATCGCTCCTGTGGTGTCTGCTCGGTTCTCTCCTTCTAGAGGGATGAAGGTTTGGGTTCAGGGTGTAGATCCTGGTGTCCGTGCATACAGATCTCAGAGACGGAGGAGCAGTACTTGCAAGGGACGTGTTTCCAGGGGATGAGGTCGAGTTGGAAAGCTTGTCTGCTATAAACTTTCTTGGATTAAGAGTTAGTTCCGACAAACGTTTTCTTCGTGTTCTGCCCGTGTTAGTTCTGCTAGACGACTTGTCAGCGGTGGCATAAGTAAACCGCTATGGCAGAAGATGCACAGTTTTGCAGTTGGGTGGAGAGTCTGGTAAACGCTATATTAGCAGTCTTCGTTCCGGAGGTGAACGACGGAAAAATAGATTTCCTCTGCTGACGCGATCTCCATCCGGGAGAAATTCAGTCGTCATCGAGAAGTTTTCACAGACGTGACAAGTCTTTGTGGATTGTCGCAATTGGATATGTTGGCGTCTCGCCTCAATGAGAGGCCTCAGGGATATTGTTCCAGGTCATGGGACAGTGGCAAACGCAGGATTTGCATGGGGGGGTTTCCAGAACTGGGCGGAGCCAATCACGGGGGTGGGGACTGAGGTGACCCAGTATATGCTGGGTCCGTAAAACTAGTGTGTCTGTGTGTGCGTGTGTGTGTAACTGTGTATATATATTTATATATATATATATATATATATATCTATATCTACACATATATATATATATATATATATATATATATATATATATATATATCTACACACACACACACACATATATATATATACACATACACACACACACATACATATACACGGGTGGTCTTCAGTTTGCCGGCGGTCGGGCTCCCGGCGACCAGCATACCGGCGCCGGGAGCCTGACCGCCGGCATACCGACACTTATTCTCCCTCGTGGGGGTCCACGACCCCCCTGGAGGGAGAATAGAATAGTGTGGCGCGCGTAGCGAGCCCACACGGGGCTCATTTGCGCTCGCCACACTGTTGGTAAGCCGGCGGCCGGCCTCCCGGCGCCGGTATGCTGGTCGCCGGGAGGCCGGCCGCCGGGAGATCGTAGTGAACCCATATACACATATACATAGCATATCAAACATGCATGTATATATATATATATATATATATATATATATATATATATATATATATATATATATATATATATATATACACACACACATACAGTACACATATATATACACATGTATATATATATATATCATATGTGTGTGTGTGCGTGTTTATATGTATGTATGTATGTATGTATGTATATACATGTGTGTATATATGTAGGCACATGGATATATATGTACTATAATTTAAATAAAGTAAACTTTTATTGCACTTGCAAGTGCCACCAGGAAGACAGCAGGCTGCAGAGGACGCTAGACAGTCATTAATAATACTCATGCAGCTAAAAAAAAAAAAAATTTTAATTTTTTTTTTTTTTTTTTTAGTGGAGGGGGGTTTCTGGGTACTCGGAAACCCCCCCTGGGTGCGCCACTGTGGGACGCTCAAGCTATAGCAGGGGACAACCTCGTGACACCGTGGGTGTTTTTTAGTCGGTCTAGGTGGCCTCTCCGCTTTCATTTTTGTTTGAAGGTGATAAACGTGGGATGAACAAAGGTTCAGGCGATCCTCTTGGATCCGGTCTAGCCAAGGAGGGTTGGCTATCCAGTTTTTCATGATTTACTCATAGAAGATTCCTGCCCTCTTTCTCTACGTGAGGATCTGCTACAACAAGATCAGGGCGTGTTTTAGGGCTTACCGCGGCTGCGTCTGACGTCGTGGCGGTTGAATGCCATATCCTAAGCCGAAAGGGTGTTCCCAGTGAAGTCATTTCCTCAATTCTTCAGGCTAAGAAAGAAGTACCGCCTAAGTTTTACCACTGTAGTGGGCGTAACTATGTGTTTTGGTGTGTATCCAGGAAGGCTCCTATGGAATTCTTTCAGCTAGGTCGTTCTTATCCATACTTTACAAACCGGTGTGGATGCAAGTTTAAAGTTGGGAGTGTGGCCTAATAATTTCTTTACAAAAATTTCTCTCTTGGAAAGTGGTCATGCTTTTGGCTTTGACATCCGCAAGGCGGGTGTCGGAAGTGGTGGTTTTGTCTCACAAGAGCCTTGTTTGATCTTTCATGTGGATAGAGAGGAATTGAGAACTCGGTTATTATTTCTGCCAAGAGTGGTTTCTGGGTTTTGCAGAATTTGGCCTATTTTGATGCCGGTGGGTACTTGGGCATTAGCTGATTCAAATTCTCTCAATGTAGCCAGGGATTTGAATATTTAGGTCGCCAAGATGGCTCAGATTGGAGAAACAGGGGCTCTGTTTGTCTGATATGTTCCCAGTATGGTTCTACGGCTGGATTGCCGTCACCGAAGTCGGTGGAGGCCCATTTTACTGGGAAGATGGGCTCTTCCTGGGTGGATGCCCGAGGAGTCTCGGCGGTTCAACTTTGCTGAGTGGATACTTGGTCGGGTTCAAACGCTTTTGCTATGCTCTACAAGTTTGATACCCTGGTTGAGGGGGACCTTTTGTTTGCTCAATCGGTGCTGCAGAGTCGTTCGCACTCTCTCGCCCGTTCTGGAGATTTGGTATTGACCCCATGGTCCTTTTGGAGTCCCCAGCATCCTCTAGGACATATGAGAAAATAGGATTTTGGTACCTACCGGTAAATCCTTTTCTTAGTCAGTAGAGGCTGCTGGGCGCCCGTCCCGGTGCGTACTGTGTCTGCAGTTATTGTTTTGGTTACACTCTAGTGGTGTTTCTTCTCTGTCAGACTGTTGCTGACGATGTTCAGGCCATGGCATGAGGTGTCTTATTATTGGTTGTGATGGCACACAGGTTGTGTTACATATTCTCACAGCATGTGGCTGTGTCTTTTTCATGCCGTAGGCTGGTTTTCTATTGAATGCCACGTTCTGCGGTGTGTTCGTGGTGTGAGCTGGTATGACACTCACCGTGTTTATAAATTCTTTCCTCGAAATGTCCATCTCTCCTGGGCACGGTTTCTAACTGAGGTCTGGAGGAGGGGCATAGAGGGAGGAGCCAGTTCACACCCAGTTTAAGTCTTTATAGTATGCCCAAGCTCCTGCGGATCCGTCTATACCCCATGGTCCTTTTGGAGTCCCCAGCATCCTCTACGGACTAAGAGAAAATGATTTACCGGTAGGTACCAAAATCCTATTTTCAAACATAAAGTTCCGGCTAAAGGAAAAAGTGATGGCAAGCAAGCCCAATACAACAAGTCTGGTAAGACTAAAAAGCATTGGGCTACCAGAGGACCGGTTAAGAGGACAGATGATAAACCATCAGCCTGATGGTGCGGGCCTCCACCTGGGAGACCCCCAGGGTGGGGGGCCGACTTCTTCAGTTTGCACAGATCTGGCAACAGTCTACAACAGATGCCTGGGTGCAGGAAGCGGTATCTCTAGGTTATGCTTTTGCCTGCAAGTAGCACCCTCCTCGAAGATTTTTTTGTACCAGTCTGTCTCAGGTAGAGACGAAGGCCAGGGCTTTGTTAGAGGCAGTTCAGAAATTGCTTCACTCAGGAGTAGTAATTCCAGTTTCTCCTGCACAATGAGGACAGGGTTTTTACTCCAACCTGTTTTTAGTTCAGAAGCCAAATGGGTCTTTTCATCCCATTCTCAATCTCAAAGTACTGAACAAATACATTTGGGACCTCGGTTTTACATGGAGACGTTACATTCCATCATATTGGCCATGGATATACTGTACAGGATGCTTACCTACAGGAGAATTTTACCAAAATCTCTCACTTACTGATTCTCACACCCTATTACATTTCCCCCACTGTGTTCATACATACTCATACTCACTTGCGCATGCACGCACACGCACACACACACGTCCCGATTCATGTACAATATAGCAATAGTGTTAATACATTTGAGTGTTTAAGTGTAACTGTTCCCTTGAACAACGGTATGCTCATTAATGTGCTCTGACGTTCTTATATTCAGTAATTTAGTGATTATTGAACTCCTGCACTCCCATTCTAATGGCTCTGATAAAGTGCACAGGTATATGAATAAATGGGTGACGGTGGGAGAAGAGGTGGGGGTGGAATCACCAAGGTCCTAGCACTCTTCTAGTGAATAATAGCCAAACTCAGACTATAACTGAAAATATATCACTTCAGTAACATTACACCATGGCGGAGTACTGGATCTGTAGAAAGTCCCCATCAGCCTGTGCCTGGGGAGGTGGAGGTGAGGATGGCCTTCTGTGCATTTTGCACATTGAAATATTTATTTTTTAAAATTCATAATTATTTACTCCTTATTTAATAATAATAATAATAATAATAATGTTATTTATATAGCCTCTTTCTCCAATAGGACTCAAGGCGCTTAACAGATACATAGCATAATATAGTGCAGAAAATAATGAAGTACAGAACAGCTTTCATAAAATACAGAAGCATGAAGATACTATAAGGGACATTATGGAAATGCTTGAGTAAACAGGAAAGTCTTGAGTCTACTTTTGAAGGATTCTATAGTTGGGGCCTCTCGCACTGTGCGGGGAAGTGAGTTCCATAGAGTCGGAGCCGCATGACTAAAAGCTCGACCCCCAGATGAATTACGGTAGATTCTAGGTACTGCTAAAAGTCCTTCATCTACAGATCGCAGTAATCGAGTGGGGCAGTATGGGGTCACAAGCTTATTTAGCTATGTACTCAATTACAGATTAATTATCACAAGGAGAGTATGGGTGCATAAACAGTAATACACTGGCTAGAAAAACACAGGCACGTCAGGACTGTTTTTCTAGGCATTGCCTAGTCAGCCACTTAGTGGTGCAAGTAGAATTTTTTTCTTAGTGGTACTGATAGTAAATATGGACGTGGTCACGTGTCATGAGGGAACGTGGTCACACAAAACTAGGGGAGTGGCTACATGACAATAGGGACATGGCCACATTATGCCACACACCATAATGCCCCTTACACATTATGCCAAACACTGTAATGACCCTTACACATTATGACAGACACTGTAACACCCATAACACATCATACCACACACCGTAATGCCCATTACACATTATGCCACAGACCGTAATGCCTATTACATACTGTATTATACCACACACCATAATGCCTATTACATATTATAAAACACACCATTATGCCACTGACACCATTTTACAAGAATGACCCTTATAAATGATGCCCAAGCTGTGGGCTGGTGGTACTGCATACCACCACCATATTTCTTAATGGTACTCCGCAGTGTTGGACTGGAGCATAAAGGGCCCACCGGGGGAATGCAGTGGTAGGGGACCATTTTTAGGTGTGTGGCCATTCTCCAGAGGGGGGGGGTCCAGCCTCCACAGAGGCTTAGCTAACCAATAGAGAGTGCGTAGTCTGGGCCCCTTGATATATTTATATAGTAAATACTGCTAATGCATGATAATGTGCCAGATTAATAACAGCAATGCACTGCAGAAAATACAACATAGTCCTGTGCAGTATAAGGTAACATATGTATGATGTATAATTCAAGTGCACAGTCTGGAACTTTGATCCGTAGAGGGAAAGGTGGGGCCCCCCATACAGTGGGACCCACAGGTGGTTTCCCCTGTACCCCTGTGGGCCAGTCCAACACTGGTACTCTGTACCACCCTAATTTCAGCACTGCAGCCACTGCAAATTTGTTTGCAGGTTGAGAGGCACAGGCGCCTTAGAAGAGCTGCTCAGTCTGCTTAATGGTCAGACGGTTCGATAAATGTCCATCTGATGTTCACCACTTATGTGCGTGAGTATTGATGGTGGTGGTGAGACACTGGTTGTGGCCATTACCGTGCAGAGAGTCATTACCATATTTTTGCAGCACCTTGCATCTGCATGCAACTGCGTGTACCTCTGACTCAGGCCCAAAGTGTGAGTGCAATTATGGCCAACTCTTAATTGACCCCTTTGTGGAAGATTCAGTTAAAAGCAGTGGGTTTTCCCTACAGCTAGTTGAATACACACCCGGTTCAGTTAGCTGCGGGAACCCCACACACTAATCTCCATGGAAACCCATTAGATTCTGCATTTTCCTGAAATCAGTGGGTTTCCATGTGAGCATTATGGCAAATAATGGAATAGCTGCAGGCGTGAAACCCAGACTTTTTCCCCACGAGCCAAACTCTGCGCCTAATTGAATCTCTGTTTTAGTTGCTTTTGTGTAGCTCTTTATGCCATGTGACAGGTCAAGGTACTTGTGGTGTCATTTACTAAAGTTCAGGGTTTTCCCCTATCTTTTATCTAGCACCTTCTTGAAGATAATAGCTAGAATCTGATTGGTTGCTATAGGCAACATCTCCACTTATAAAAACCCGCACTTTAGTAAATATACCCCCTAGCCTTTATTCTGTTGTTGTGCCTGACGCTTCTTACAAGCTCGCCGCATTGTTTTCTCAGCTTTAAAGCATACTTGCCTACTCTCCTGGAAGCTGCAGGAGGCTCCCGTTTTTTTGGGTAGCCCACCGCACCCCCGGAAGAGTAGGCATGTCTCCCGCATCCTGCTCGCACCCTAGTGATGGGGGCAGGATGAAGAGATACTCTCCCATATTCGAGAGTCCGTGGGGTGGGGAAGGGGTTAAAATGACGCAAATCACGTCATTTTAGCCCTGCCCCCTTCCCGCGGACCCGTGAATCGCGCCCTTTTCCCGATGTGGGGGCGGGGCTTAATGATGTCACAGCCCGCCCCAGCCCCCTAAAGTCTCCTGCAGTGTCTCCTCTCCGGGCTTCTCCCGGAAAGGAGATATTTGAAGTAGGCAAGTATGCTTTAAAGACATGTCTTCTTACCTACATTATCATAATTTAAGTTTACTTACCATTGTTACAGTGACCACCACTGCAGAACCTTTATTAATTGTCCTGAATAATGCAATAAGACTGTGTCAACGTGTCAGAAAGTTCTGGAGATCTGATGGAAATACAGGGTTTAGCTATGTTAATAACTACACATATGACACAGCACATGTTGCGAGGTCAAATAAATAAATGTACATTGGGAGTGAAAACTGCTAAAAATACAGCATTAATCATTCAAATGCCTCCTGCTGATATCACATGTTCTAGGTTTAGGATTTGTAAACATAATCCTCCTTACATTTTGTTTCTATTCCCAAACCATTTGTCAAATAATGTGACAGATGTACACAACTGCAAGACAAAGCATCATTGTATTAAAGAGCAATTTGGCAATTGTCTCTCTGAAAAAGCAAGTAATGTCTTTGAAAGTATTTTAAGAAACAAATAATCGTATACCTCCCACTCATAACCCAGAAGAACATTTTGTACCTGCTTGTGCACTAAGGCTGACCTTACAGTTAGTGTACTGGTTGAGTAGTCGTAAACATTGCACCTTCATCATACAATGCAATATGTTGTTTGTGTAATACAGGTTGAGTATCCCTTATCCAAAATGCTTGGGACCAGAGGTATTTTGGATATCGGATTTTTCCGTGTTTTGGAATAATTGCATACCATAATGAGATATCATGGTGATGGGACCTAAATCTAAGCACAGAATGCATTTATGTTACATATACACCTTATACACACAGCCTGAAGGTCATTTTAGCCAATATTTTTTATAACTTTGTGCATTAAACAAAGTGTGTGTACATTAACACAATTCATTTATGTTTCATATACACCTTATACACACAGCCTGAAGGTCATTTAATACAATATTTTTAATAACTTTGTGTATTAAACAAAGTTTGTGTACATTGAGCCATCAAAAAACAAAGGTTTCACTATTTCACTCTCACTCAAAAAAGTCCGTATTTCGGAATATTCCGTATTTCGGAATATTTGGATATGGGATACTCAACCTGTACTTGTAATTGGGGCCAGTTATTGGAGTAGATGGCAGATTATCCGTGCTGGTAAAATATAAGTGTAAACTTGGGGTTTATTTACGAAGGTCAGTTTTTGTTTTAATTGGCGGTTTTCCATCGGCTTTGCAATCCGCCCATTTACTAATTTAAAAATGATGAAAAAACAGCCAACTGACTGACTTTAGAAAATTGTCTGTCAGTGTTTTTTTTTTTTGTGACAGGCATAAAATCTCCATATTGATTATGCATCAAGCATAGCACCTGCTGCAAAGCCGACGGCAGATCTGCCCTGTTAATCCGCCATTAAAAAAAGGTGTAGGATCTTCCCCACACACATACCCTGCCCCAAAGTATTAACCATTCCCAGATTCCCAGGTCTGCAAGGCTAGGCTGCTATTGGAAAATTGGGGGTGGGGGGATTAATAACCAGCACTAGGCTGAACCAGCCAGAGCAGCTGACTCCATAGAGGACCCTACACAGCGTCCTCCTGCCATATTGGCATCCAGCCCCAAATTGGCCAGCACAGGGCTAGAATCTCTAGGAAAGTGGGATTCTCATCAAAATAAGGGGGTCCACCAGCATTCCCTGTGCTTTGGATGTGGTGAATAGTGAAAGAAAATAGTTAAATAATATTGTTTTTACAGGAATACTACAGGTTCCAGCAATCCTGAACCTGCATGCTGGAACTTGTTGAACCAAAATTGCCAGTATGCCCAGACATTAAGGGACCGCTGGCACACAGTACACACACTGAATTTTGAAGTTTTAATTTAAAAAAAAAAAACACCCCCACATTCAGTATCCCTTATTCACCTATTTATTGCTAGCAATATGAAGAGGTCACATCGACTTCGGTCCATGTAGCATCCAGAATCTTGGCAACACAAAAAACTTTGATTCCACACCTCATGTAGCCCATTGTGAATGAGAGGTCACTCTGGGACACTCTTCATAGGAATGAATGGGGAAGCACTGATTGGTCAGAGCATTGGAATTGCCGTGAACTGGAAAATATGGGGATCCTACCAAACACCCCCTTACCCAAGTTCCAATAGCAGCCTAGGTAAAGAGGCCCGAGGCTGGTTAATGATGTGAGGTAGAATCACGCACCATTTTTATTTTAAATGAACCCTTTCTACCAATATTTATAAAATGAAACCTGCACAAATCATAGTGATCTGTGCAGTGCTTTCAGTCCTCCACAGATTCGACAGCAGGTTTGCCTTTGGATCAGCTATTATGCTGCAAAATGGCTGTCACAACTGAGGGCTGAGGCTGACCTGGGGAAGCCTCAGATGTAGGGGCAGGTGTGTAGGTGAACCAGGGGGTAGTATTGGGTTCCTAGACATACAGGAGATCTAGCACCATTTGCCAGAAGGCGTGACCACGACAACAAAGTTGTAAAAAGTAAAGTCAGTTTTATTGAACACACAGCTTTAGACACCTTGGATATGCAATAACTTCACAGTAGATGTGCAGTGATAAATTACAGTACAGTTTCCAGAAGCACAGAGGTAATTAGTGCTGTGGCTTGCAGAACAGAATGTAATAAAGTCCTTGCCAGAACTGGAGATGGTAAGTCCGTATGCCACAGCTAACCGCTGAGGAGGGGTATGTACTGGTACTGCCCAGCAGATGGTATACAGAGGCTGGAGTAACACAGATGCACAGGAGTAGATGGTACTTGGTATAATTGCAGAGAATGCCGGATGGAACCGGTATGAACGAAAGGTGTGAAGAACTCACCACTGTAGTTAGAGTCTGATGGTGAGCATCGATGGAGACTGTGGTTCGATGTTAGAATGATCACAGATGCGAGCGATATGGGAATACTGCTGGTAACATTGAAATGAAACTGTAGAACACCGTTTGCAGATTACCAGCGACTCAGGAGCACTGTGGAAAGCTGGTAGGCCATGGTGAATGCGCTGTGAAGAATGGAGAGCGGTGCTGCAGGAAGGAGGAGTTGGAAACGATACCAGCTGGAGGCGAAGCAGGACCAACACGGTGAGCAGGAAGCCGGTGTCAGATTGTAGTAAGTAACCAGGAGCAATGCTGGAACACTGCAGAAGTCAGGCTGCACCGCAGAATGGAAACAGGTGTGGGTCTCTTAGTGGAGCTGAATCACAGGAGCTGTAACACCTGGAGAAACAAGCAGTAGAATCCACAAGCAGGAGAGACATATGTACAGAATAAAATCTCGGTCAGCATACCGACGCTGGGACCCAGGCAGCATACTGACGCCAGGATCCCTGCGGGGAGGGGCGAGTGCAGCAAGCCCCTTGCGGGCTCGGTGGCGACCGCAGGGGTGTCGTGGACACCCACGAGTGGAAATAGTCCCTGTTGGTCGGCATGCCGACCATCGGGATAGTGAGGTGTCGGGATGCTGGAGGAGGTCATGTGACTGTCGGTCTCCCGACCGCTGGTCACATGAATACCACCCCCTATAATATCTCCTGTAGCAGACATACAATATAAGGGTTTTGCACAGAGACATAAATTGCAGAGGACAGATACGAGAGAGATACTCAGCAGTTTTTTAAGTATTTGTTTATTGTATTCTTTTTTCTTTAACTCACAGTATTGTTACGTCATCACATCAACTTTATGTTTTTTTTTATATTTCGCAATAGTCAGACCTTACAGACATGAAATAGAACATGTCATTACATTCATAATTTTTAAGATATAAAATAAAGGTTATATTTTATTTAAACAATCTATTACCCTGTGCACTAGAAACAGATCCTTTTTCTCTTTTTTCCCCCCATTTTTTGCTATAGGTACTTTTACCTGATCTGTGGTAGCACCCCCATTACCCGTATGATTAACTGATACGGTATTTAGATTTGGGGTATCGAGCTATGTACTTATATGAGACAGATATGATCATTCCTGTGCAACAGTTCCCCTCTTCTTCCCTTTTCCCTTTGCTTGTACAGGTTAGACAACCAAAGCACTGACGATTATCCAGCCCAGTAGGAGGATATTTATACCAGCTTGTAAGCAGGCATTGGCTGGATAATTAGGTAGAGTCCGAAGTGCAGCGGATAGGCTGTAGAATGACATGTGATGGGAACAAACATGGCTGCGCCCATGTTTGCATTTGGAGGGAAAGTCTGTTTGTATATTCCATGTGGTAAACAGCAGTAATGGCGGCGGAGGGCAGGAGATGCCATTCTTTAAAACAGTGCAACTAAACTGTAAGGCTGCCATGACAGCGCTGCGGGATCACAGGGAAGAGACTTAATAGGTAATAGGTAATGGTATACAGCGCGCGGCACACAGACAGCGCAGATGGAATCCCAATTTGGAACGCTGGGCCAGTCTCAGGAGACACTTGGGAGGTAAATAATGATGTCCAGTTACCTGGATCGTGACAATGGCAGGTTGATATCCAAAGGGAATCAACTGCAGATGAGAAATGACAGTCAAAACTGATCCAAATTTAAATATTGTGTTTTTAGACTGTAATCTGCCGTAGATGCCCGTCCACATCAATCCAATGGCAGATCCGACCCTTGATAAATGTATCCCTAAGTGTCACTAACAGGGTGTAGCACTCATGTAAACACTCACATTAACTCGTAAATACATTGGGAATCTATTTTCTACTTTCCTGAAGTAGTCAATACAGATTTTAAAAAACAAACAAAAACAATGGTACCTGCCCCTGAAGGAGCTGCAAGGAGAACTCCTTTTAGGTATATGTAAATCACAATGCTCACTTGGCTGGAGCATGGGAAGACTGCTTTGAGTGGGTGTTCGCATTTTGACCCTTCCACTTTGGCTGCATTAAAGCAAGTCTGCAAAGAAGAGTTGCCAAAATTCTTTGTTTACTCAAGTTGTCTGGGATGCCGACGCCGGAATCCAGACTACGGACAATGCCGACCGCAGGAATCCCGGCTAACGGGCTATTCCCACTCGTGGGTGTCTAAAACACCCATAGAGTGGGAATAGAACCTGTGGTGAGCGCAGCGAGGCACCAGACCCACAGCCTGCCAAGCTCAGTGAGCCCGCAAGGGGCTTTGTTGTGCTTGTCTCCCTGCTGGGCATTTTGGCTGCCGGACAAAAGCTTGTGTAAATAATTATTTCTTTCTAATAAAAAATGTAATTAATTGGTTAATATAATTGCGATGTTTATTCTCAGATTTCTGTTTGAACTGAAGGAAAATGACGATGCTTGTCGCCAGGCTCTGAGCTCAGGATCTTTCTATCTATTCCACAATCTTTCACCACTTGTTCGGAAGTCCGGTAACCGCTACTATGCACCCACAGTTAGCTGCACAGGTAACTAACGTCTTGTAGTCATTCTGTATGATAGGGAACAAAATCACTTTCCTCAAGGAGCGAATAAATTAAATTCTGTGATAAATAGCTTAACATGCCAACAATTACATCTACATGGACATTAATGTGATGTCTAACATTTCAAATAATCTCCAAGGGGTACTAAATCACTTAACGCCAAATGATATTTACAGTCTGTGGTGGCGGTCAATGTTGTAATCATGTAGAAGCGTGTGGTCAGCTAGCTGTTCCAACAGCGTTTCAAATTGAACTGTCCAGTGTAGTAGCATTGGTGTACTATAACATTTCCACATGTTATGCCAGTGATGGCAACATGTGAGATCCTTAGGCATTTCCTCCAGGTCAATATTGCATGCATGGCTTTACTATTAGATCTGAGATGGATTTTGTAGTAACTGTTCCGGCTAGAAATGACTCTTTGTAATAGACCTATTGGAATCTCAGGACCAAAACCCCTGTCATTGTTAAATACTGGAATATGGCTAGCGATGACATTACATTGTCAGCACAAGATCTCTTACCATGACTTCACCAGCTTATGGCTAGAATTCATGGACCCACACCCTTCCCAATCACCTAACTTCAGGGGGGTATCTGATATTCAGGACATTGAAGAATTTCCAAATGGTAGCCAGTTTTCTAAACAGAACCCTGCTGTGATCTAGGTAATATCTAAAATTAAAAATAGTCCTATAAAAAGCAAAAAGGAGCCTTCTAGTGCAGTAAATTCGAAATCAACAAGGTGACTTGTGTTAAAAAAAAAAATCGGTGAACCAGCCATGTCCCAATTTACAAATATAGTTTTATTTGATACAGCTTGAGAGTTTCCTCATAATGGTACCTTCAATCGAAGAGACAGACTTTGTCCACAGATTGCAGCAGTCCTTGTGTGTCCATCTGCATTGAACCTGCCTTCGCTCTGTCCTTCAACCCAACTTACTGTTGCAAACTAGATAAAATAGGTCACACGCTGAATACAGTCTTATGCCAGGCTTAAAACAAGGGAATACAAAATAAGATTGGGGGTGGATGTTTGTTTAGGTTTATCTACAAAACATTTGAGGGAACTGTAGTACTAAAATTATGTAAACTTCCAATAGGCTGCTGTAAGCCCACATATCCAGATTTGATGGATAGAGGAAAAAACATATGTATAATAAAGACACGGAGACATATGGGCAGGGAAAAGGGTCAGCTTTATTTAATTATTTATTGAAAGGAGGGAACTTCCAAAGTGGCAAGAAACCGCCCAACCAGGAAATTACTATTTTAAATCAGTAACTCAAGCCTAAAACTCCACCCCTTAACTGTAATAGGACTACAGAAGACAATAAAAAGGGTACACCCCTTCAATTTTTAACCCTAGCTGCTAAATGTACATAAGGCCTGATTCTGATTTGCAGGGAAGCAGCTGTGCAATACCATACAACTAAAATGTTAATGCTGTAGGAGGCATCTATAGCAAAAAGATGCCTCCTGCCTGCATCTGCGATCCAAGTGCTGCATCCAAAAATGCAGATCAGATCACCATCGCAGCCCTTGGCCACTTTGCGGAAGCCAAAGCTTACTCATACTGGTCTTCAAAACTAGTGAGCTGGGTCCAGGAAGTGTGCGACAGATGATGCAGAACCTGGGCTTGGCACACCTACAAAACAGGTGCAACATCCCCCCATTTTGTAGAATGGTCCTGATCCCCCTGCTCCGTACAACTAAAATGTTAATGCTGCAGGAGGCATCTATAGCAAAAAGATGCCTCCTGCCTGCATCTGCGATCCAAGTGCTGCATCCAAAAATGCAGATCAGATCACCATCGCAGCCCTTGGCCACTTTGCGGAAGCCAAAGCTTACTCATACTGGTCTTCAAAACTAGTGAGCCGGGTCCAGGAAGTGCGCGACAGATGATGCAGAACCTGGGCTTGGCACACCTACAAAACAGGTGCAACATCCCCCCATTTTGTAGAATGGTCCTGATCCCCCTGCTCCGTACAACTAAAATGTTAATGCTGCAGGAGGCATCTATAGCAAAAAGATGCCTCCTGCCTGCATCTGCGATCCAAGTGCTGCATCCAAAAATGCAGATCAGATCACCATTGCAGCCCTTGGCCACTTTGCGGAAGCCAAAGCTTACTCATACTGGTCTTCAAAACTGGTGAGCCGGGTCCAGGAAGTGCGCGACAGACGATGCAGAACCTGGGCTTGGCACACCTACAAAACAGGTGCAACATCCCCCCCCCCCCCCCCCCCCGTTTTGTAGAATGGTCCTGATCCCCCTGCTCCGCACCCCAAACATGACATGCTACTGCTAAGAGGTGATTGCGAGTGATCACACAGGACCTGTTCTGCACATTCGCAGTACCCCTGCCATTGCATTTGTACATAAACCATTGGGTTTGTGTACAAATCCAAATCAGGCCCAAAGCAGAGTAGTTTAAATTCTGCCAATGATATAAATTGCATTCTGTCATTCTTCCTGCACAACTTGGAGGGAACATGAAATGGTGTGCTCTAATGGTGTGTACACACGGTGAGATCCTTGTTCTGCCCGATTTTCACTTTGCGATTTCCCCTGAACTCCCCGGAGCCCAGCACCACCGATTTTGACTAACTTTTCTTGAGATATGGACTATGTGTGCTTACGATTTTGGCTTATGTGAGATGTCACTGACATGTGAGATGAACTAGATAGTACACCGATCTAGCAAGGATTGACTTGCCTGCACAGTCTATCTTTTCTTGCGATCCCGACCTGGTGGGACCGTGCATCGGGATCGAATTGGGATCGCAAGCGGCATAACACCTTGCGATTTGCACTAACCTTTCTTGCGATTTTGACTATATAGTCAAAATCGAAAGAAAAAATCTCGCCATGTGTACACACCATTAGATTTGAGTTAAGTGCCTATATTTGTGATTTAGGTTAAACATCCTGCTAAAACACACATCTGTAGCAAAAACAACCTTGCTTAAC
The DNA here is from genome assembly GCF_028390025.1 of Pseudophryne corroboree. Taxonomy (NCBI): domain Eukaryota; kingdom Metazoa; phylum Chordata; class Amphibia; order Anura; family Myobatrachidae; genus Pseudophryne; species Pseudophryne corroboree. Next base: position 595,646,712 of record NC_086446.1, on the reverse strand, counting down.
AATAACAAATATTTTCAAACCGTGGGAACAAGTATTTTATGTTTCAGTTACAGTGACATTATATCAATAAACTGTTTATCTCTGAATAAGCAATGTAAAAATGCAATACTTTTACTGTGCTGGATTATAGATTTATTGAAAGTCCTCAGTCACTATGGAAAGGACAAGTTTAATTTGGAAGATTCGGTACTTGTTGACTGCTCAGATTCATGCATTGCAGAGTTTGCGCTGGATCTTGGTGAGTGCATATTATATTTTGTATCAGTGTGTATTGATGATGAAAAGGTGTTTTGCCTCCACTGTCTAGCTGTTTTTGTGGTTCATAAATAAACACAGATGCGCACATCAAATCTATGTGACTTCTCAATCCATCTGTGCTACATATGGAGACCCAATAACCTTGTCTGTGGACTCTGCTTCACTGGGGGGAAAAATTAGCAACTCTTACTCCACTTTATAACCCCCGGTACCCTGGTCTTCCTCATCTGTTTTTACTAATGGCTTACATAGGAAGAGGCCACATGGCTTTTGCCTTTCTTACAATAATTTTTTTTTCCACTTAATTTTTAGTTATTATGGAGCACTATTTAAATGGCGTGGCAGGAGGGAGTTTCTGGGCAATTGTGTGTAGAGATGTCAGTCTATGCCGGTAATCTCTACAAACTTGCTGGTTCCACCACAGTGGGCACCATTGTGTCCTGGTCATGCTGGAATAAAGGGTAACTAAATTCTCCCTGGAAGTATGTGGGCTATTTCCAGAAGGGCAAGTATCCCCTCCCCCAGTAAATGTATGCTCCTGGTAGAATAATTTGGATTAGTTGTGTGTTGGGTCTGTAGACAATTCAGCAGTACCTCTGGAATATGATGAGTCCCATCCTGCTACTGCTGCTTTCAGTATTCTCATCAGGGCTGGACATTCAGGACTTACAAGACAAAGATTAGTCTCCACACTTCATTTGGACAAAGCAATCCTGTCAATCATTTGTTTGCCTAAATGAAGGGGAAGATGTATCAAACCATTTTCTCTGACGTCCTAGTGGATGCTGGGAACTCCGTAAGGACCATGGGGAATAGCGGCTCCGCAGGAGACTGGGCACAAAAGTAAAGCTTTAGGACTACCTGGTGTGCACTGGCTCCTCCCCCTATGACCCTCCCCCAAGCCTCAGTTAGATTTTTGTGCCCGGCCGAGAAGGGTGCACACTAGGGGCTCTCCTGAGCTTCTTAGTGAAAGTTTAGTTTTAGGTTTTTTATTTTCAGTGAGACCTGCTGGCAACAGGCTCACTGCATCGAGGGACTAAGGGGAGAAGAAGCGAACCTGCCTGCTTGCAGCCAGCTTGGGCTTCTTAGGCTACTGGACACCATTAGCTCCAGAGGGACCGAACACAGGCCCAGCCTCGGAGCTCGGTCCCAGAGCCGCGCCGCCGGCCCCCTTACAGAGCCAGAAGCAAGAAGAGGTCCGGAAAAATCGGCGGCAGAAGACATCAGTCTTCAACAAGGTAGCGCACAGCACTGCAGCTGTGCGCCATTGTTACTCAGGCACACTTCACACTTCGGTCACTGAGGGTGCAGGGCGCTAGGGGGGGGGCGCCCTGAGCAGCAATGTAAACACCTTGGCTGGCATAAATACACCACATATAACCCCCAGGGCTATATGGATGTATTTTAACCCCTGCCAGAACTCACCAAAAAGCGGGAGAAAAGGCCGCCGAGAAGGGGGCGGAGCCTATCTCCTCAGCACACGGGCGCCATTTTCCATCACAGCTCCGCTGGAAGGACGTCTCCCTGACTCTCCCCTGCAGTCCTGCACTACAGAAAAGGGTAAAAAAAGAGAGGGGGGCACTAATTTGGCGCAGTTTTGATACTAACAGCAGCTATAAAGGGAAAAGCACATTTTATAGTGGTATTCCTGTCTATATATAGCGCTCTGGTGTGTGCTGGCATACTCTCCCTCTGTCTCCCCAAAGGGCTAGTGGGGTCCTGTCCTCTATCAGAGCATTCCCTGTGTGTGTGCGGTGTGTCGGTACGATTGTGTCGACATGTTTGAGGAGGAAAATGAGATGGAGGCGGAGCAATTGCCTATTATAGAGTTGTCACCCCCTAGGGAGTCGACACCTGAGTGGATGAGCTTATGGAAGGAATTGCGTGACAGTGTCAGCTCTTTACGACAGACAGTTGACGACATGAGACAGCCGGCTACTCAGCTTGTGCCTGTCCAGGGGTCTCAAACGCCATCAGGGGCTTTAAAACGCCCGTTACCTCAAATGGCAGACACAGACACGGATACTGACTCCAGTGTCGATGATGAGGAGACAAACGTGACTTCCACTAGGGCCACACGTTACATGATTGAAGCAATGAAAAATGTATTGCATATCTCTGATAATACAAGTACCACTAAAAAGGGTATTATGTTTGGTGAGAAAAAACTGCCTGTCGTTTTTCCTGTATCCGAGGAATTAAATGAAGTGTGTGAAGAGGCGTGGGTTTCCCCCGATAAAAAAACTGATAATTCCTAAAAGGTTATTGGCATCGTACCCTTTCCCGCCAGAGGATAGGGCACGTTGGGAAACACCCCCTAGGGTGGATAAAGCGCTCACACGCTTGTCTAAACAGGTAGCACTACCCTCTCCTGATACGGCCGCCCTAAAGGAACCTGCCGATAGAAAGCTGGAGAATATCCTAAAATGTATATACACTCACACGGGTGTTATACTGCAACCAGCAATCGCCTCAGCCTGGATGTGCAGTGCGGGCCTGGCGTGGTCGGATTCCCTGACTGAAAATATTGATACCCTAGATAGGGACAGTATATTACTGACTATAGAGCATTTGAAGGATGCATTTCTATATATGCGTGATGCACAGAGGGATATTTGCCGACTGGCATCAAGAGTTAGCGCGCTGTCCATTTCTGCAAGAAGAGGTTTATGGACGCGGCAGTGGTCAGGTGATGCGGATTCTAAAAGGCACATGGAAGTATTGCCTTATAAGGGGGAGGAGTTATTTGGGGTAGGTCTATCAGACCTGGTAGCCAACTGCTGGAAAATCCACATTTTTACCCCAGGTAGCTTCTCAACCTAAGAAGACGCCGTATTATCAGGCGCAGTCCTTTCGGCCCCATAAGGGCAAGCGGGCAAAAGGCGCCTCATTTCTGCCCCGTGGCAGAGGGAGAGGAAAAAGGCTGCAACAAACAGCCAGTTCCCAGGAACAAAAGCCCTCTCCCGCCTCCGCAAAGTCCTCAGCATGACGCTGGGGCTTTACAAGCGGACTCAGGCACGGTGGGGGCCCGTCTCAAGAAGTTCAGTGCGCAGTGGGCCCACTCGCAAGTGGACCCCTGGATCCTTCAGGTGGTATCTAAGGGGTACAAATTGGAATTCGAGACGTCTCCCCCTCGCCGTTTTCTAAAGTCTGCTTTACCGACGTCTCCCTCAGACAGGGAGGCAGTATTGGAAGCCATTCACAAGCTATATTCCCAGCAGGTGATAATCAAGGTACCCCTCCTACAACAGGGAAAGGGGTACTATTCCACACTATTTGTGGTACCGAAGCCGGACGGCTCGGTGAGACCAATTTTAAACCTAAAATCCTTGAACACTTACATACAAAGGTTCAAATTCAAGATGGAGTCACTCAGAGCAGTGATTGCAAACCTGGAAGAAGGGGACTATATGGTGTCTCTGGACATCAAAGATGCTTACCTACATGTCCCAATTTACCCTTCTCACCAAGGGTACCTCAGGTTTGTGGTACAGAACTGTCACTATCAGTTTCAGACGCTGCCGTTTGGATTGTCCACGGCACCCCGGGTCTTTACCAAGGTAATGGCCGAAATGATGATACTCCTTCGAAGGAAGGGAGTTTTAGTTATCCCTTACTTGGACGATCTCCTGATAAGGGCAAGATCCAGGGAACAGTTGGAAGTCGGAGTAGCACTATCTCAGATAGTGCTGCGCCAGCACGGTTGGATTCTCAATATTCCAAAATCGCAGCTGATCCCGACGACACGACTTCTATTCCTAGGGATGATCCTGGACACAGTCCAGAAAAAGGTGTTTCTCCCGGAGGAGAAAGCCAGGGAGTTATCCGAACTAGTCAGAAATCTCCTAAAACCAGGCCAAGTCTCAGTGCATCAATGCACAAGGGTCCTGGGAAAGATGGTGGCTTCTTACGAAGCAATCCCATTCGGCAGATTCCACACAAGAACCTTCCAGTGGGATCTGCTAGACAAATGGTCCGGGTCGCATCTTCAGATGCATCAGCGGATAATCTTGTCACCAAGGACAAGGGTGTCTCTCCTGTGGTGGTTGCAGAGTGCTCATCTTCTAGAGGGCCGCAGATTCGGCATTCAGGACTGGGTCCTGGTGACCACGGATGCCAGCCTGAGAGACTGGGGAGCAGTCACACAGGGAAGAAATTTCCAGGGCTTGTGGTCAAGCCTGGAGACATCACTTCACATAAATATCCTGGAGCTAAGGGCCATCTACAATGCTCTAAGCCTAGCAAGACCTCTGCTTCAAGGTCAGCCGGTGCTGATCCAGTCAGACAACATCACGGCAGTCGCCCACGTAAACAGACAGGGCGGCACAAGAAGCAGGAGGGCAATGGCAGAAGTTGCAAGGATTCTTCGCTGGGCGGAAAATCATGTGATAGCACTGTCAGCAGTGTTCATTCCGGGAGTGGACAACTGGGAAGCAGACTTCCTCAGCAGACACGACCTCCACCGGGGAGAGTGGGGACTTCACCCAGAAGTCTTCCACATGATTGTGAACAGTTCGGAAAAACCAAAGGTGGACATGATGGCGTCCCGCCTCAACAAAAAACTAGACAGGTATTGCGCCAGGTCAAGGGACCCTCAGGCAATAGCTGTGGACGCTCTGGTAACACCGTGGGTGTACCAGTCAGTGTATGTGTTCCCTCCTCTGCCTCTCATACCCAAGGTACTGAGAATCATAAGAAGGAGAGGAGTAAGGACTATACTCGTGGCTCCGGATTGGCCAAGAAGGACTTGGTACCCGGAACTTCAAGAGATGCTCACAGAGGACCCGTGGCCTCTACCTCTAAGAAGGGACCTGCTCCAGCAGGGACCCTGTCTGTTCCAAGACTTACCGCGGCTGCGTTTGACGGCATGGCGGTTGAACGCCGGATCCTGAAGGAAAAAGGCATTCCGGATGAAGTCATCCCTACCCTGATCAAAGCCAGGAAGGATGTAACCGTACAGCATTATCACCGTATTTGACGTAAATATGTTGCGTGGTGCGAGGCCAGGAAGGCCCCTACAGAGGAATTTCAACTGGGTCGTTTCCTGCATTTCCTGCAAACAGGACTGTCTATGGGCCTAAAATTAGGGTCCATTAAGGTTCAAATTTCGGCCCTGTCGATTTTCTTCCAGAAAGAACTGGCTTCAGTTCCTGAAGTTCAGACGTTTGTCAAGGGGGTACTGCATATACAGCCTCCTTTTGTGCCTCCAGTGGCACCTTGGGATCTCAATGTAGTTTTGGGGTTCCTAAAATCACATTGGTTTGAACCACTCACCACTGTGGACTTAAAATATCTCACATGGAAAGTGGTAATGCTGTTGGCCCTGGCTTCAGCCAGGCGTGTCTCAGAATTGGCGGCTTTATCCTATAAAAGCCCTTACCTAATTTTTCATACGGACAGGGCAGAATTGAGGACTCGTCCTCAATTTCTCCCTAAGGTGGTTTCAGCGTTTCACTTGAACCAGCCTATTGTGGTACCTGCGGCTACTAGGGACTTGGAGGACTCCAAGTTGCTGGACGTAGTCAGGGCCCTGAAAATATATGTTTCCAGGACGGCTGGAGTCAGAAAATCTGACTCGCTGTTTATCCTGTATGCACCCAACAAGCTGGGTGCTCCTGCTTCTAAGCAGACTATTGCTCGTTGGATTTGTAGTACAATTCAGCTTGCACATTCTGTGGCAGGCCTGCCACAGCCAAAATCTGTAAAAGCCCATTCCACAAGGAAGGTGGGCTCATCTTGGGCGGCTGCCCGAGGGGTCTCGGCTTTACAACTTTGCCGAGCAGCTACTTGGTCATGGGCAAACACGTTTGCTAAATTCTACAAATTTGATACCCTGGCTGAGGAGGACCTGGAGTTCTCTCATTCGGTGCTGCAGAGTCATCCGCACTCTCCCGCCCGTTTGGGAGCTTTGGTATAATCCCCATGGTCCTTACGGAGTTCCCAGCATCCACTAGGACGTCAGAGAAAATAAGAATTTACTTACCGATAATTCTATTTCTCTTAGTCCGTAGTGGATGCTGGGCGCCCATCCCAAGTGCGGATTGTCTGCAATACTTGTACATAGTTATTGTTACAAAAATCGGGTTATTATTGTGGTGAGCCATCTTTTCAGAGGCTCCTCTGTTATCATGCTGTTAACTGGGTTCAGATCACAGGTTGTACGGTGTGATTGGTGTGGCTGGTATGAGTCTTACCCGGGATTCAAAATCCTTCCTTATTGTGTACGCTCGTCCGGGCACAGTATCCTAACTGAAGCTTGGAGGAGGGTCATAGGGGGAGGAGCCAGTGCACACCAGGTAGTCCTAAAGCTTTACTTTTGTGCCCAGTCTCCTGCGGAGCCGCTATTCCCCATGGTCCTTACGGAGTTCCCAGCATCCACTACGGACTACGAGAAATAGAATTATCGGTAAGTAAATTCTTATTTAAAGAGGGCAGGTAGAAAAGTAACCAATCAGCTTGTAGATATAATTTTATAGACTATCATTAAATAATCATAGAAGCTTCTTTGGGCAACTTCTCCACTTGACCTCTTAAGAATATTTTATACATTTTCCCCAATGTCTTTATTGAGTGATGTCAGTGGGCCCATCAACTGTAGTGTCTCAGTGCTTTATTTCCATATTTAACATGAGATAATACCCCTATTATCTGCACAACTAAAACTGCATTAGGTGAGTGGGGACTATAGTCTCAGCCCAGTACAGTACATTCAATTCCATGTAGCCCATTCAAAAAGACCATTTGTGCCCCCCCCCCCTCCATATTGTAGACAGGGACAGTGCACACCAGAGACGTGCATGGAGCAAGGTCTCGTGGAAGGGGAGTGGCTACACTATAGTACCCTCAATTCACATTATGCAACACAGTAGTGCCCTTTTTTCACATTCACTACATACACAAGTTAAGCCACACAGTAGTAATTTGCCTTACACATTGCGCCAGACAGTAGTAACTCCACTTACAGGTTACGCCACAAAGTAGTAATACATCTTACACATTATGATCACACAGTAGTAATGCCCCTTACACATTATGCAACAGTAGTAATTCCCCGTACACATTACACCACACAGTAGTACTTCCCCATACACATTACACCACACAGTGCCCCTTACACATTATTTCACACAGTAGAACACCCACTCCATGCTCATTATTCCACACAGCAGAGATGCCCCCCCCCCCTTACACATTATCACACACAGTAGAAATGCCCCCCCCTTACACATTATCCCACACAGTAGAAATCCGCCCTTACACATTATCCCACACTGTAGAAATCCCCTCTTACACATTATTATACATTATCCCACACAATAGAACCCCCTCTTACACATTATCCCACACATTTGAAATCCCCCACTTACACATTATCCCACACTGTAGAAATCCCCCCTTACACATTATCCCACACAATAGAACCCCCCTTACACATTATCCCACACAGTAGAAATCCCCCTTACACATTATTCCACACATTAGAAATCCCCCACTTACACATTATACCACACTGTAGAACCCCCTCTTCACAATATCCCACACAGTAGAAATCCCCCCTTACACATTATCCCACACAGTAGAAATCCTCCCTTACTTATTATCCCACAATGTAGAAATACCCTCTTAGACATTTTCCCACACAGTAGAAATACCCCCTTACACATTATCCCACACAGTAGAAACCCCCCACTTGCACATTATCCCACACAGTAGAAATCCCCCCTTACACATTATTCCACACAGTAGAAATCCCCCACTTACACATTATCCCACACAGTAGAAACCCCCTACTTACACATTATCCTACACAGTAGAAATCCCCCCTTACACATTATCCCACACAGTAGAAACCCCCTACTTACACATTATCCCACACAGTAGAAACCCCCCGCTTACACATTATCCCACACAGTATAAATCCCACACAGTAGGAATCCTCCTTTACACATTGGGGGTCATTCCGAGTTGTTCGCTCGTTATTTTTTTGTCGCAACGGAGCGAATAGTCGCTAATGCGCATGCGCAATGTCCGCAGTGCGACTGCGCCAAGTAAATTTGCTATGCAGTTAGGAATTTTACTCACGGCATTACGAGGTTTTTTCTTCGTTCTGGTGATCGTAATGTGATTGACAGGAAGTGGGTGTTTCTGGGCGGAAACTGGCCGTTTTATGGGAGTGTGTGAAAAAACGATACCGTTTCTGGGAAAAACGCGGGAGTGGCTGGAGAAACGGAGGAGTGTCTGGGCGAATGCTGGGTGTGTTTGTGACGTCAAACCAGGAACGAAACTGACTGAACTGATCGCAGATGCCGAGTAAGTCTGGAGCTACTCAGAAACTGCTAAGAAGTGTCTATTCGCAATTCTGCTAATCTTTCGTTCGCAATTTTGATAAGCTAAGATTCACTCCCAGTAGGCGGCGGCTTAGCGTGTGCAAAGCTGCTAAAAGCAGCTTGCGAGCGAACAACTCGGAATGACCCCCATTATCCCAAACTGTAGAAATCCCCCCTTACACATTATCCCACACAATAGTACACCCCTTACACATTATCCCACACAGTAGAAATCCCCCTTACACATTATTCCACACATTAGAAATCCCCCACTTTCACATTATACCACACTGTAGAACCCCCCTTCACAATATCCCACACAATAGAAATCCCCCCTTACACATTATCCCACACAGTAGAAATCCTCCCTTACTCATTATCCCACAATGTAGAAATACCCTCTTAGACATTTGCCCACACAGTAGAAATCCCCCCTTACACATTATCCCAGACAGTAGAAACCCCCCACTTACACATTATCCCACACAGTAGAAATCCCCCCTTACACATTATCCCACACAGTAGAAATCCCCCACTTACACATTATCCCACACAGTAGAAACCCCCCCTTACACATTATCCCACACAGTAGAAATCCCCCACTTACACATTATCCCACACAGTAGAAACCCCCCACTTACACATTATCCCACACAGTAGAAACCCCCTACTTACACATTATCCTACACAGTAGAAATCCCCCCTTACACATTATCCCACACAGTAGAAACCCTCCCTTACTCATTATCCCACAATGTAGAAATACCCACTTAGACATTTGCCCACACAGTAGAAATACCCCCTTACACATTATCCCAAACAGTAGAAACCCCACACAGTAGAAATCCCCCCTTACACATTATCCCACACAGTAGAAATCCCCCACTTACACATTATCCCACACAGTAGAAACCCCCTACTTACACATTATCCTACACAGTAGAAATCCCCCCTTACACATTATCCCACACAGTAGAAACCCCCTACTTACACATTATCCTACACAGTAGAAATCCCCCCTTACACATTATCCCACACAGTAGAAACCCCCACTTACACATTATCCCACACAGTAGAAACCCCCCGCTTACACATTATCCCACACAGTATAAATCCCACACAGTAGGAATCCTCCTTTACACATTATCCCAAACTGTAGAAATCCCCCCTTACACATTATCCCACACAATAGAACCCCCCTTACACATTATCCCACACAATAGAACCCCCCTTACACATTATCCCACACAGTAGAAATCCCCCTTACACATTATTCCACACATTAGAAATCCCCCACTTACACATTATACCACACTGTAGAACCCCCCCTTCACAATCAGGCCCGGCGCTACCTGCTCAGCGAAGGGATGCAGTGCAGGGAGGCGCTGGGACGAAGAGGCGCTCCCCCTGCTCTGCATTCCTTCCCTGCTGCGCCGTCCTGTCCTCACTGCTGCTGCTGTGCCTGTATGACAGGCACTGGCAGCGGCGCTTGTAGCATTAAAATCCTCCTCCCTCCGCTCCCCTCCCCTCACCTGTGTGACAGGACAGCGCTGTGGATGGGACAAAAGGGGGCGGAGCTACACGGGATGGAAGAGGCGGGGCTAAACGGGACCGAAGGGGGCGGAGCTACACGGACCAGGCTGCTATAGTGTACAGACTCAGAGGGAGACTGGCTTTGGTAAGTGAAGGGTGAGAGGGAAGTGTGTGTGTATTGTGTCTGTGTGTGTGTGTGGTATGTCTGTGTGCGTTTATGTGTGCTTTAAGGACGCTACTACTACAGGGGGGGCATTACGTGTAACGTCGCTACTAATGGGGGGGCCATTACGTGTAACAACGCTACTAATGGGGGGGGCCATTACGTGTAACAACGCTACTAATGGGGGGGCCATTACGTGTAACAACGCTACTACTAGGGGGGTCATTACGTATGAGGACGATACTACTACTTGGGGGGGGGGCATTATGTATAGGATGCTACTATTACTTGGGGGGCATTACATATAACAATACTACTACTACTTGGGGGGCCTTACGTATAAGGACGCTACTACTACTGGGGGTGCACTATGTATAGGGATGCTACTACTACTGGGGGGGCATTATGCATAGGGATGCTACTACTACTGGGGTGCATTACATATAAGGACGCTACTACTACTTGTGGGGCATTACGTATAAGATGAATAAGATTGTGCTACATTGTGGCGTAATTTTGAATGGGGGTACTATTGTGTGGCTATGCCCCTTACTTGTGAGACCACACCCCTTTTCCCGGTGCGCGCCAAAGGAATATGGGAGGGCGCAAATTTATAGTTTGCAGGGGGGCGCCGAACACCCTAGCACCGGCCCTGTTCACAATATCCCACACAGTAGAAATCCCCCCTTACACATTATCCCACACAGTAGAAATCCTCCCTTACTCATTATCCCACAATGTAGAAATACCTTCTTAGACATTTTCCCACACAGTAGAAATACCCCCTTACACATTATCCCACACAGTAGAAACCCCCCACTTACACATTATCCCACACAGTAGAAATCCCCCCTTACACATTATCCCACACAGTAGAAATCCCCCCCCCCCCTACACAATATCCCACTCAGTAGAAACCCCCCCCTTAAACATCCCTCACAGTAGAACACCCCTCCACTGACACATTATCCCACACAGCAGAAATCCCCCTTACACATTATCACACACGGGTGGCACTTTGTATACCGGCTGTCAGGATCCCAGCTCTCAGCATACTGGTGCAGGCATCCAGAACGCCGGTATACCAACAACTATTCTCCCTTTTGGGGTGTCCACGACACCCCTGGAGGAAGAATAAATAGCCTGGCATGTGCAGCGCGCCACCGTGCCTGCACTGCAAGGAGATCTTTTGCACTCACCCCGCTGCCGGATCCCGACAGCCCGCCATTCGTAGTACACCCTCACACTCAGTAGAAAACCCCCTCTTACACATTATACTACACAATACAAATCCCCCCAATTTACACATCCCACACAGTAGAAATCCCCCCCCCCTTACACGTTATCCCACACAGTAGAAATCCCCCCCTTATACATTATCCCACGCAGTAGAAATCCCCCCCTTATACATTATCCCACACAGTAGAAACTCCCCACTTACACATTATCACACACAGTAGAAATCCCCCCTTACACAATATCCCACACAGTAGAAATCCCCCCCTTACACATTATCCCACAATGTAGAAATCCCCCCCTACACATTATCCCACATTGTAAAAATCCTCCCCTTACACATTATCCCACACTGTAAAAACCCCTCCTTACACATCCCACACAGTAGAAATCCCCCCTTACACATTATTCCACACAGTAGAAATCCCCGCCCTTACACATTATCCCACACTGTAAAAATCCACCCCTTACACATTGGTGGTCATTCCGAGTTGTTCGCTCGCTGCTATTTTTAGCAGAATTGCTAATAGGCTAAAATCCGACAGTTCTGCGCATGCGTAGGCACAGCAGGGCACACGCACTAAGCAATTTTACACAAAACTATGCTATTTTACTCACGGGCGAATAAAGCTTTTCAATCGGTCTGCTGATCGTAGTGTGATTGACAGGAAGTGGGTGTTTCTGGACGGAAACTTGCCGTTTTCAGGGAGTGTGCTAAAAAACGCAGGTGTGCCAGGTAAAAACGCAGGAGTGGCTTGAGAAACGGGGGAGTGGCTGGCCGGACGCTGGGCGTGTTTGTAACGTCAAACCAGGAACTAAACAGACTGAGGTGATCGCAATCTAGGAGTAGGTCTGGAGCTACTCAGAAACGGCAAGGAAATACTTAATAGCAGAATTGCTAATCTTTCGTTAGCAATTCTGCTATGCTAAGATACACTCCCAGAGGGCGGCGGCTTTGTGTTTACATTTCTGCTAAAACAAGAAAAAAGAACCAAAACGTGCGCAAAGGGAAGAGCCAAACAAAAAAAATAAAAAAATAGAATCGGATTAATCAATTTTGTTTTTATTAAATATTAATTAATAGTAATTATTAGCAAATAATTTAATTGTAAATATGTTCCTTGGAGTGATCACAATAAAATATTGAAAATAATATTAAAAATGAATAAAATAATATAATCATGAAATATATAACCATCTAATTAATTACTCATATATATGGTTAGTATTCCAAAAAACCAATAATGGATACAAATATATAAAATCCTGAAGAACACTGGCTGGCCAGCCTTAATTAATACTAAATGAATTGTGCACAAACAGAATGTAACAAAAAGATCAATAGAATATACAGATGGAAGATAAATTGTCTATAGGATATCATATGATTGCATAGACAATAAGAGCTCAGGATTTTTCCAACAACGATCTTTAAACTAATAGTGGTTAACCATTATACATGTATCCAAAAAGTCTCGTATAGCTCATTAGCTCCTAACCTCGTACGGCTGCTGATGTAAATGCTAAATGTTGGAGCAAATGAATAGACACCAATCCCGTCCTTTTGACCAAATACTGTTAAAAAGTCTCGATAACGGCACCTAGCCTTAGGCAGCCGTTAGTGTGGGCAGCCAATGCCGTAGTATTACTGTCCCGTACCAAGATGATTGATATGAATAAATAAAATTACTAATACTGAAACATAGTCCCGAATGGCTCAAATAGCCCCTAGCCTAATGAGGCCATAGATGTGGGTGGCTATAATGACGGGATAATGTATGAATGAATAAAACCCCGTCTTACTCGTAGCAATCTCACCCGTGCCAGTGAATGCAATAGCCGTCCGTCCGGCCGGATGTTCACCGGACCTCCGCCGTTTCCAATCCACAAGCCGTTCTGTGCTGCGCTGCCTGGGTGCTCCTCCGACAGTGCAGCTGGATAATCCTTTAGGCTGGGATGTAAAAGATGGAAATAGCTGTGGCGGTTTGAGGCGGGTTAGGGCTGTCGGTGATGTCCGTTCGTCTCCAAATAGCAGAGAGATGGTATATATCCGTGGATCACTCCAGAGCCGTTCAACCTAACGCGTTTCTCGACCGTAGGCACTGGTCGTTTCATCAGAGGAAGTGCAATAAAAGAGAGTCCTCATCTGACTGTATTTAAAGCTCCCCGTTAATTGTATTAGACGGTCATCTGTAGGTGCTTGATGTTTTCGTCCAGTTGAAGTATAGGCTGAAAGGCACTTCTATTTCTTCTCCCTGCAGGGAGAAGAAATAGAAGTGCCTTTCAGCCTATACTTCAACTGGACGAAAACATCAAGCACCTACAGATGACCGTCTAATACAATTAACGGGGAGCTTTAAATACAGTCAGATGAGGACTCTCTTTTATTGCACTTCCTCTGATGAAACGACCAGTGCCTACGGTCGAGAAACGCGTTAGGTTGAACGGCTCTGGAGTGATCCACGGATATATACCATCTCTCTGCTATTTGGAGACGAACGGACATCACCGACAGCCCTAACCCGCCTCAAACCGCCACAGCTATTTCCATCTTTTACATCCCAGCCTAAAGGATTATCCAGCTGCACTGTCGGAGGAGCACCCAGGCAGCGCAGCACAGAACGGCTTGTGGATTGGAAACGGCGGAGGTCCGGTGAACATCCGGCCGGACGGACGGCTATTGCATTCACTGGCACGGGTGAGATTGCTACGAGTAAGACGGGGTTTTATTCATTCATACATTATCCCGTCATTATAGCCACCCACATCTATGGCCTCATTAGGCTAGGGGCTATTTGAGCCATTCGGGACTATGTTTCAGTATTAGTAATTTTATTTATTCATATCAATCATCTTGGTACGGGACAGTAATACTACGGCATTGGCTGCCCACACTAACGGCTGCCTAAGGCTAGGTGCCGTTATCGAGACTTTTTAACAGTATTTGGTCAAAAGGACGGGATTGGTGTCTATTCATTTGCTCCAACATTTAGCATTTACATCAGCAGCCGTACGAGGTTAGGAGCTAATGAGCTATACGAGACTTTTTGGATACATGTATAATGGTTAACCACTATTAGTTTAAAGATCGTTGTTGGAAAAATCCTGAGCTCTTATTGTCTATGCAATCATATGATATCCTATAGACAATTTATCTTCCATCTGTATATTCTATTGATCTTTTTGTTACATTCTGTTTGTGCACAATTCATTTAGTATTAATTAAGGCTGGCCAGCCAGTGTTCTTCAGGATTTTATATATTTGTATCCATTATTGGTTTTTTGGAATACTAACCATATATATGAGTAATTAATTAGATGGTTATATATTTCATGATTATATTATTTTATTCATTTTTAATATTATTTTCAATATTTTATTGTGATCACTCCAAGGAACATATTTACAATTAAATTATTTGCTAATAATTACTATTAATTAATATTTAATAAAAACAAAATTGATTAATCCGATTCTATTTTTTTATTTTTTTTGTTTGGCTCTTCCCTTTGCGCACGTTTTGGTTCTTTTTTCTTGTTATTGTTATTTTTTGGGGATTGACAGCTTCCCCATTTTTCCATATTGTGCGGCATCTGGAAGTTCCCCAAGGTTGTAAGGTACGGGCGCCTCTCCTTCTTTTTTCGTGATTTCTGCTAAAAGTAGCTAGCGAGCGAACAACTCGGAATGACCACCATTATCCCACACCTTAGAAATCCTCCCTCCTTTCACATTATTCCACACAGTAATAAATCCCCCCCTTACACATTATCCCACACAGTAGAAAGCAAATTGCAGCATATGCTAATATGTAGTTATGTGTGCCACATTTATGCCATCATAACTCACACTCTTGGCACTGGTATGGAGCTGAGTGTACACGCAGGATTTTGGAAACAACCTGGGAGTGACAACACTGCTTAACCCGCTTCTTTTCCAGGACTAGACTTCCAGACCACCAGTTCGATTAAACAGAGAAGCGACAGGGAAGTGACTTCCCCAGGTAGTGTGTCGTTAGGGATTGCAGGGAAAAGGGGTTAACCCCATGATAAACAGCATGCATCCATAATGAGCAGAAGAAGATCATGCACCATGAGTGGCAAAGGTTGCACATACCTAATGGTGCGGCTGAGATCCTGGGCATGGGTTTGTGTCAGCAGCCGCGGTGGTACTGGATGTCATTGCAGCTGAGCGGGAACTTGGGTCATGTACTGCAGGGAAGCAGACAAATGGGAACCCCCTGCCTGGTGGCAGCTGCTGCTTCTCCTCCTTGGAACAACACCACCCGTGTCTCCCCAGCGGATGTACAGGATCAGCAGCCTCACCTCACCGCTACCACACCTCCTCACATGTAACATGTATAAGTAGAGGTGCGCCGACAGAGACTGCAAAATACAGCTAGTGGCGTTGGTGGCTCACACTTGGTCAGTGATCGTGGGTGGAGGAGGACAGTTCCGCCACAGTACATGTGCGCTATATGCTGAGCACATAGTGCACCACCCTCGTTACATTTTTTTGCTGTTAATGTCGAAAGTATCTCTACACCTCATTATTCAGCAATCTTTACCTACTTGCTCCCAGCTGGAATGCTCTGTGGACATTTAATCTTTATATTTGTTTACTGATCAGCTTCCTCTTACAATAGAATACCAGAAGACAAATTACCAGGTGGTAAATTAATCTGAAAAATGAATTGAATGTCTTAACCTGACCATACACTGAATGATGTTTCAGATCAGTTGATGAAACGACTGTTCTGAATGATTATGGAGGCTGATTCAGAAGTGGACGCTATTGTCCCCACAGTCTTTGCACACAACGGCTGTGCAATATGTAAATGACGCAGGAGGCGCCTTGTGTTTTTACAAAGACAATAAATAAATTAAAATCTAAAAAGACACCATTTGCTGGCTTCTCTGATTCGCTGCTGTGCCAGCTGCGTGAGCATGTGACATCTGGTCTGATAAATCAGAAATTATTTTGCTTAATACAGTTAGAATTTATGAAAGGTTGAATTTTATAGAACTTTTGTCTCTTCTTTTCTTTCTTTTCTTACTGTTTTCTTTCAATTTATGGAGACTGTTATAGGTCGCTTAAGATCCCTATTAGTCTCCACAGTGCCCAGTATTAGTCATTTTTAAGTCTCCTATTTTAGATTTTTACAAATGTCCATATGGTATAAGGGATTTCTAATTATCTCATCTCATCTGGGATTTAAACTCTGGTAACATGGCCTTCCCTTGGAAACCTTGGCTTTTAGAGAAGGCAGCAAGATTTAACTATTCAGAAATACAATAGATACTGTGAATAGGGAACTCACGCAGCTAGCAGCCTTTCAGCCCGTGCTTTGTGTATTGGTGCACACAGGTTTCTCCAACCGACAGACTCAGACTTTTAAACATAAATAAGCTTAATTTGCAACATCTTGGCAGTGAAGAATCTGGAAATAATAAATACTATGTTCCCATTCAGGGCACTACCTCACTGCTTCACCCCTCTTCACCCCTCTATCAAGTGGGCAGCTGGGCTGCTTGCCACTTTAACTGCAGTGGTTGTATTCATGAAAACACAGTCTTTTATTTTAGAGATGAGCGGGTTCGGTTTCTCTGAATCCGAACCCGCCAGAACTTCATGTTTTTTTTCACGGGTCCGAGCGACTCGGATCTTCCCGCCTTGCTCGGTTAACCCGAGCGCGCCCGAACGTCATCATGACGCTGTCGGATTCTCGCGAGGCTCGGATTCTATCGCGAGACTCGGATTCTATATAAGGAGCCGCGCGTCGCCGCCATTTTCACACGTGCATTGAGATTGATAGGGAGAGGACGTGGCTGGCGTCCTCTCCATTTAGATTATAAGAGACTGAGAGAGATTTACTGGAGCTGACTAGGAGGAGTACTGTTACTGTAGAAGTGTAGAGACTGAGTGGAGAGAGTTTACTAGTGAGGACAGTGCAGTTTACTTTATAATCCGTTCTCTGCCTGAAAAAAGCGATACACAGCACACAGTGACTCAGTCACATACCATATCTGTGTGCACTGCTCAGGCTCAGGCCAGTGTGCTGCATCATCTATTATCTATATATAATATTATATATATCTGTCTGACTGCTCAGCTCACACAGCTTATAATTGTGGGGGAGACTGGGGAGCACTACTGCAGTGCCAGTTATAGGTTATAGCAGGAGCCAGGAGTACATAATATATTATATAGTGAGTGACCACCAGACACACAGTGCAGTTTATTTAATATATCCGTTCTCTGCCTGAAAAAAGCGATACACACAGTGACTCAGTCAGTCACATACCATATCTGTGTGCACTGCTCAGGCTCAGGCCAGTGTGCTGCATCATCTATTATCTATATATAATATTATATATATCTGTCTGACTGCTCAGCTCACACAGCTTATAATTGTGGGGGAGACTGGGGAGCACTACTGCAGTGCCAGTTATAGGTTATAGCAGGAGCCAGGAGTACATAATATATTATATAGTGAGTGACCACCAGACACACAGTGCAGTTTATTTAATATATCCGTTCTCTGCCTGAAAAAAGCGATACACACAGTGACTCAGTCAGTCACATACCATATCTGTGTGCACTGCTCAGGCTCAGGCCAGTGTGCTGCATCATCTATTATCTATATATAATATTATATATATCTGTCTGACTGCTCAGCTCACACAGCTTATAATTGTGGGGGAGACTGGGGAGCACTACTGCAGTGCCAGTTATAGGTTATAGCAGGAGCCAGGAGTACATAATATATTATATAGTGAGTGACCACCAGACACACAGTGCAGTTTATTTAATATATCCGTTCTCTGCCTGAAAAAAGCGATACACACAGTGACTCAGTCAGTCACATACCATATCTGTGTGCACTGCTCAGGCTCAGGCCAGTGTGCTGCATCATCTATTATCTATATATAATATTATATATATCTGTCTGACTGCTCAGCTCACACAGCTTATAATTGTGGGGGAGACTGGGGAGCACTACTGCAGTGCCAGTTATAGGTTATAGCAGGAGCCAGGAGTACATAATATATTATATAGTGAGTGACCACCAGACACACAGTGCAGTTTATTTAATATATCCGTTCTCTGCCTGAAAAAAGCGATACACACAGTGACTCAGTCAGTCACATACCATATCTGTGTGCACTGCTCAGGCCAGTGTGCTGCATCATCTATATATATTATATATCTGTCTGACTGCTCAGCTCACACAGCTTATAATTGTGGGGGAGACTGGGGAGCACTACTGCAGTGCCAGTTATAGGTTATAGCAGGAGCCAGGAGTACATATTATATTAAAATTAAACAGTGCACACTTTTGCTGCAGGAGTGCCACTGCCAGTGTGACTGACCAGTGACCTGACCACACTGACCACCAGTATAGTTAGTAGTATACTTATATTGTGATTGCCTGAAAAAGTTAAACACTCGTCGTGTGACTTCACTTGTGTGTTTTTTTTTTTTTTATTCTATAAAAATAAAA
The DNA here is from genome assembly GCF_028390025.1 of Pseudophryne corroboree. Classification (NCBI taxonomy): domain Eukaryota; kingdom Metazoa; phylum Chordata; class Amphibia; order Anura; family Myobatrachidae; genus Pseudophryne; species Pseudophryne corroboree. The sequence goes on along the minus strand of NC_086446.1, from coordinate 595,627,693 downwards.
CTCATTCTGCTGACAGACAGTGTCCAGCAGGTCCGTCATTATATAATATATAATATATACCTGTCCGGCTGCAGTAGTGATATATATATATTTTTTATATCATTTATCATCCAGTCGCAGCAGACACAGTACGGTAGTTCACGGCTGTGGCTACCTCTGTGTCTCTGCACTCTGCAGGCAGTCCGTCCATAATTGTAATACCACCTAACCGTGGATTTTTTTCATTCTTCTTTATACATACATAGTTACATAGACATCTTCTCTTTATCAACCAGTCTATATTAGCTGCAGACACAGTACAGTACGGTAGTTCACGGCTGTGGCTACCTCTGTGTCTGCACTCGGCAGGCAGTCCGTCCATAATTGTATACCACCTAACCGTGGATTTTTTTCAGTCTTCTTTATACATACATAGTTACATAGACATCTTCTCTTTATCAACCAGTCTATATTAGCTGCAGACACAGTACAGTACGGTAGTTCACGGCTGTGGCTACCTCTGTGTCTGCAGTCGGCAGGCAGTCCATAATTGTATACTAGTATCCATCTCCATTGTTTACCTGAGGTGCCTTTTAGTTGTGCCTATTTAAATATGGAGAACAAAAATGTTGAGGTTCCAAAATTAGGGAAAGATCAAGATCCACTTCCACCTCGTGCTGAAGCTGCTGCCACTAGTCATGGCCGAGACGATGAAATGCCAGCAACGTCGTCTGCCAAGGCCGATGCCCAATGTCATAGTACAGAGCATGTCAAATCCAAAACACCAAATATCAGAAAAAAAAGGACTCCAAAACCTAAAATAAAATTGTCGGAGGATAAGCGTAAACTTGCCAATATGCCATTTACCACACGGAGTGGCAAGGAACGGCTGAGGCCCTGGCCTATGTTCATGGCTAGTGGTTCAGCTTCACATGAGGATGGAAGCACTCAGCCTCTCGCTAGAAAAATGAAAAGACTCAAGCTGGCAAAAGCAGCACAGCAAAGAACTGTGCATTCTTCGAAATCCCAAATCCACAAGGAGAGTCCAATTGTGTCGGTTGCGATGCCTGACCTTCCCAACACTGGACGTGAAGAGCATGCGCCTTCCACCATTTGCACGCCCCCTGCAAGTGCTGGAAGGAGCACCCGCAGTCCAGTTCCTGATAGTCAGATTGAAGATGTCAGTGTTGAAGTACACCAGGATGAGGAGGATATGGGTGTTGCTGGCGCTGGGGAGGAAATTGACCAGGAGGATTCTGATGGTGAGGTGGTTTGTTTAAGTCAGGCACCCGGGGAGACACCTGTTGTCCGTGGGAGGAATATGGCCGTTGACATGCCAGGTGAAAATACCAAAAAAATCAGCTCTTCGGTGTGGAGGTATTTCACCAGAAATGCGGACAACAGGTGTCAAGCCGTGTGTTCCCTTTGTCAAGCTGTAATAAGTAGGGGTAAGGACGTTAACCACCTCGGAACATCCTCCCTTATACGTCACCTGCAGCGCATTCATAATAAGTCAGTGACAAGTTCAAAAACTTTGGGTGACAGCGGAAGCAGTCCACTGACCAGTAAATCCCTTCCTCTTGTAACCAAGCTCACGCAAACCACCCCACCAACTCCCTCAGTGTCAATTTCCTCCTTCCCCAGGAATGCCAATAGTCCTGCAGGCCATGTCACTGGCAATTCTGACGAGTCCTCTCCTGCCTGGGATTCCTCCGATGCATCCTTGCGTGTAACGCCTACTGCTGCTGGCGCTGCTGTTGTTGCCGCTGGGAGTCGATGGTCATCCCAGAGGGGAAGTCGTAAGCCCACTTGTACTACTTCCAGTAAGCAATTGACTGTTCAACAGTCCTTTGCGAGGAAGATGAAATATCACAGCAGTCATCCAACTGCAAAGCGGATAACTGAGGCCTTGGCATCCTGGGTGGTGAGAAACGTGGTTCCGGTATCCATCATTACTGCAGAGCCAACTAGAGACTTGTTGGAGGTACTGTGTCCCCGGTACCAAATACCATCTAGGTTCCATTTCTCTAGGCAGGCGATACCGAAAATGTACACAGACCTCAGAAAAAGAGTCACCAGTGTCCTAAAAAATGCAGCTGTACCCAATGTCCACTTAACCACGGACATGTGGACAAGTGGAGCAGGGCAGGGTCAGGACTATATGACTGTGACAGCCCACTGGGTAGATGTATGGACTCCCGCCGCAAGAACAGCAGCGGCGGCACCAGTAGCAGCATCTCGCAAACGCCAACTCTTTCCTAGGCAGGCTACGCTTTGTATCACCGGTTTCCAGAATACGCACACAGCTGAAAACCTCTTACGGCAACTGAGGAAGATCATCGCGGAATGGCTTACCCCAATTGGACTCTCCTGTGGATTTGTGGCATCGGACAACGCCAGCAATATTGTGTGTGCATTAAATATGGGCAAATTCCAGCACGTCCCATGTTTTGCACATACCTTGAATTTGGTGGTGCAGAATTTTTTAAAAAACGACAGGGGCGTGCAAGAGATGCTGTCGGTGGCCAGAAAAATTGCGGGACACTTTCGGCGTACAGGCACCACGTACAGAAGACTGGAGCACCACCAAAAACTACTGAACCTGCCCTGCCATCATCTGAAGCAAGAAGTGGTAACGAGGTGGAATTCAACCCTCTATATGCTTCAGAGGTTGGAGGAGCAGCAAAAGGCCATTCAAGCCTATACAATTGAGCACGATATAGGAGGTGGAATGCACCTGTCTCAAGTGCAGTGGAGAATGATTTCAACGTTGTGCAAGGTTCTGATGCCCTTTGAACTTGCCACACGTGAAGTCAGTTCAGACACTGCCAGCCTGAGTCAGGTCATTCCCCTCATCAGGCTTTTGCAGAAGAAGCTGGAGACATTGAAGGAGGAGCTAACACGGAGCGATTCCGCTAGGCATGTGGGACTTGTGGATGCAGCCCTTAATTCGCTTAACAAGGATTCACGGGTGGTCAATCTGTTGAAATCAGAGCACTACATTTTGGCCACCGTGCTCGATCCTAGATTTAAAGCCTACCTTGGATCTCTCTTTCCGGCAGACACAAGTCTGCTGGGGTTGAAAGACCTGCTGGTGACAAAATTGTCAAGTCAAGCGGAACGCGACCTGTCAACATCTCCTCCTTCACATTCTCCCGCAACTGGGGGTGCGAGGAAAAGGCTCAGAATTCCGAGCCCACCCGCTGGCGGTGATGCAGGGCAGTCTGGAGCGACTGCTGATGCTGACATCTGGTCCGGACTGAAGGACCTGACAACGATTACGGACATGTCGTCTACTGTCACTGCATATGATTCTCTCAACATTGATAGAATGGTGGAGGATTATATGAGTGACCGCATCCAAGTAGGCACGTCACACAGTCCGTACTTATACTGGCAGGAAAAAGAGGCAATTTGGAGGCCCTTGCACAAACTGGCTTTATTCTACCTAAGTTGCCCTCCCACAAGTGTGTACTCCGAAAGAGTGTTTAGTGCCGCCGCTCACCTTGTCAGCAATCGGCGTACGAGGTTACATCCAGAAAATGTGGAGAAGATGATGTTCATTAAAATGAATTATAATCAATTCCTCCGCGGAGACATTGACCAGCAGCAATTGCCTCCACAAAGTACACAGGGAGCTGAGATGGTGGATTCCAGTGGGGACGAATTGATAATCTGTGAGGAGGGGGATGTACACGGTGATATATCGGAGGGTGAAGATGAGGTGGACATCTTGCCTCTGTAGAGCCAGTTTGTGCAAGGAGAGATTAATTGCTTCTTTTTTGGGGGGGGTCCAAACCAACCCGTCATATCAGTCACAGTCGTGTGGCAGACCCTGTCACTGAAATGATGGGTTGGTTAAAGTGTGCATGTCCTGTTTTGTTTATACAACATAAGGGTGGGTGGGAGGGCCCAAGGACAATTCCATCTTGCACCTCTTTTTTCTTTTCTTTTTCTTTGCATCATGTGCTGATTGGGGAGGGTTTTTTGGAAGGGACATCCTGCGTGACACTGCAGTGCCACTCCTAGATGGGCCCGGTGTTTGTGTCGGCCACTAGGGTCGCTAATCTTACTCACACAGCTACCTCATTGCGCCTCTTTTTTTCTTTGCGTCATGTGCTGTTTGGGGAGGGTTTTTTGGAAGGGACATCCTGCGTGACACTGCAGTGCCACTCCTAGATGGGCCCGGTGTTTGTGTCGGCCACTAGGGTCGCTTATCTTACTCACACAGCGACCTCGGTGCAAATTTTAGGACTAAAAATAATATTGTGAGGTGTGAGGTATTCAGAATAGACTGAAAATGAGTGTAAATTATGGTTTTTGAGGTTAATAATACTTTGGGATCAAAATGACCCCCAAATTCTATGATTTAAGCTGTTTTTTAGTGTTTTTTGAAAAAAACACCCGAATCCAAAACACACCCGAATCCGACAAAAAAAATTCGGTGAGGTTTTGCCAAAACGCGTTCGAACCCAAAACACGGCCGCGGAACCGAACCCAAAACCAAAACACTAAACCCGAAAAATTTCAGGCGCTCATCTCTATTTTATTTATGAGGTTCTGGTTCCCTCCTGAAACAGTCACTGTATTCACACAGGCCCTCATTCCGAGTTGTTCGCTCGGTATTTTTCATCGCATCGCAGTGAAAATCCGCTTAGTACGCATGCGCAAAGTTCGCACTGCGACTGCGCCAAGTAACTTTACTATGAAGAAAGTATTTTTACTCACGGCTTTTTCTTCGCTCCGGCGATCGTAATGTGATTGACAGGAAATGGGTGTTACTGGGCGGAAACACGGCGTTTCAGGGGCGTGTGGCTGAAAACGCTACCGTTTCCGGAAAAAACGCAGGAGTGGCCGGAGAAACGGTGGGAGTGCCTGGGCGAACGCTGGGTGTGTTTGTGACGTCAACCAGGAACGACAAGCACTGAACTGATCGCACAGGCAGAGTAAGTCTGGAGCTACTCTGAAACTGCTAAGTAGTTAGTAATCGCAATATTGCGAATACATCAGTCGCAATTTTAAGAAGCTAAGATTCACTCCCAGTAGGCGGCGGCTTAGCGTGTGTAACTCTGCTAAATTCGCCTTGCGACCGATCAACTCGGAATGAGGGCCACAGTGTGGAAGGATGCACGCCTGTATGTACGTGAAAACATATATGAGAGTAAAATCAATAAATAACGTAAATTTACCTCCTAGTGTCTGCCATATAGTATGTTGGGCATCCCAGTGACCTCCGTATGGACACTGAGCATATTAGTGACTGTCATACAATAAATGAAACATCCCAGTGACTACCATAAGAACATTTTGTGACCACACAGTATTATCTGCTCATCATTAATTAGCCCCTTAGCAAACTTTATTTACTCCTTCAGCTTCATCATTCCCATTCAACGTAATTATCTCCATTAACTCCCTCATCCCCATTATTAATTATCCTCCACATTGACAATTATATTTATATTCATTAACCTCCTAATTACTGCCATCATTGACCCTATTCACATATTTAACACATTCAACCTCATACAGGCACGGCAACAGAAATCTTGGTCATTAGTGTATTAAATAATTAGACAGCAGGCAATGTTATGCAGCATCATCATCTGTGGCTTAGAGGAAGAGGATGTTCTCTGGCGACATCCAAGCATCAGAGAGCAGTGTCTACTTTAAAATAAGCACCAGTTTAATTAGTTTGTTTAATGGAAAATAGTGCTGTGTAACTTGAGATTCAGGACAGTGTGGCATTAAAAGGCCAGGATGTCCCAGGCACGTCCTGTACGCATAGCTCCCACTGTTAAAGACACAATATATTTCTTGATAAAACATTGTGCATGCACCTTGAATGATACTGCCAACACACATCCAGAGCAGTGTGTAAACTGGGGGTCATTCCGAGTTGATCGCTAGCTGCCGTTGTTCGCAGTGCAGCAATCACTTAAAAAATGGCAAAACTGCGCATGCACCGCAATGCGCACACGCGTCGTACTGGTACAATGAGCATCGTTGCTGTGCTATGGTTCTAGTGAAGAATCCATTCGCACAGCCGAACGCAAGGAGATTGACAGGAAGAAGGCATTTATGTGTGTCAACTGACCGTTTTCTGGGAGTGTTTGGAAAAACGCAGGCGTGTCCAGGCGTTTGCAGGGCGGGTGTCTGATGTCAATTCTGGGACCTTCGTCGCTGGATTAATCGCACAGGATAAGTAACTGCAGGGCTAGACTTGTTTTGCACAAAATGTTTTTGCATAGCAGGGCTGCAAAGGTGTTCGCACACTTGCAAAGCGACTATGCATTTGCACGGCTGCTAAAAGTAGCTAGCGAGCAATAAACTCAGAATGAGGGCCATTGTCCGTGCACTCACCCATGTTGATGCCTCATCAGGTCATTCTATGACTCTTGATCAGACTCTGTATACAATCCCTTGTTCTTAAGCTGATGCCGGTTAAGTGGTTACTGGCTCTCTCTGCAGGTAGGGAGTAGGGTTGGACATCAACCAGTAGTTTTTGTAAACCATTGATGTTTGACTGCTGTTGTCCACGATGCAGCTGTGAAACCAAGCCCCCCCCCCCCCCCCCCCAGTTCTGATTGGCCAGCAGCCCAACATATCATAGAGCAGGGATGACAATTGGTGGGTGAATCCATTGATGGTTTCCCTGAATGGTTGGCCGCTGATGGTAAACATGCCAATACCATCCCTGCCCTGGAGCTTCCCAACAATCTGACACCCAGGTCTAATCCTAAAGACAGCATTGGTGCTCCGCAGCCAACACAAAGAAGAAGGAGGAAGGGGGCAAGGAATGGGATGTGTCTATGCATTCCAGCAAGTTCCATTGATTACCTGTGCAAAAGTGTCTCTGTGAGTTTGTAGCGCCATACAGGGTAAAATTAAAATGATTTCTCTAACGTCCTAGTGGATGCTGGGAACTCCGAAAGGACCATGGGGAATAGCGGCTCCGCAGGAGACTGGGCACAACTAAAAGAAAGCTTTTAGACTACCTGGTGTGCACTGGCTCCTCCCACTATGACCCTCCTCCAAGCCTCAGTTAGATTTCTGTGCCCGGCCGAGCTGGATGCACACTAGGGGCTCTCCTGAGCTCCTATAAAGAAAGTTTATTTAGGTTTTTTATTTTACAGTGAGACCTGCTGGCAACAGGCTCACTGCATCGAGGGACTAAGGGGAGAAGAAGCAAACCTACCTGCTTGCAGCTAGCTTGGGCTTCTTAGGCTACTGGACACCATTAGCTCCAGAGGGATCGACCGCATGGAACTGGCCTTGGTGTTCGTTCCCGGAGCCGCGCCGCCGTCCCCCTTACAGAGCCAGAAGCAAGAAGAGGTCCGGAAAATCGGCGGCAGAAGACATCAGTCTTCACCAAGGTAGCGCACAGCACTGCAGCTGTGCGCCATTGCTCCTCATACACACTTCACACTCCGGTCACTGAGGGTGCAGGGCGCTGGGGGGGGGGCGCCCTGAGCAGCAATAAAAACACCTTGGCTGGCAAATATATCACAATATATAGCCTCAGAGGCTATATATGTGATAAATACCACTGCCAGAATCCATAAAAAAGCGGGAGAAAAGTCCGCGAAAAAGGGGCGGAGCTATCTCCCTCAGCACACTGGCGCCATTTTCTCTTCACAGTGCAGCTGGAAGACAGCTCCCCAGGCTCTCCCCTGTAGTTTGCAGGCTCAGGTTAAAAAGAGAGGGGGGGCACTAAATTTAGGCGCAATATTGTATATACAAGCAGCTATTGGGAAAAATTCACTCAATATAGTGTTAATCCCTAAATTATATAGCGCTCTGGTGTGTGCTGGCATACTCTCTCTCTGTCTCCCCAAAGGGCTGTGTGGGGTCCTGTCCTCAGTCAGAGCATTCCCTGTGTGTGTGCGGTGTGTCGGTACGGCTATGTCGACACGTTTGATGAGGAGGCTAATGTGGTGGCAGAGCAGATGCCGATAAATGTGATGTCGCCCCCTGTGGGGCCGACACCGGAGTGGATGGATAGGTGGAAGGTATAAACCGACAGTGTCAACTCCTTACATAAAAGGCTGGATGACGTAACAGCTGCGGGACAGCCGGCTTCTCAGCCCGCGCCTGCCCAGGCGTCTCAAAGGCCATCAGGGGCTCAAAAACGCCCGCTCCCTCAGATGGCAGACACAGATGTCGACACGGAGTCTGACTCCAGTGTCGACGAGGTTGAGACATATACACAATCCACTAGGAACATCCGTTACATGATCCCGGCAATAAAAAATGTGTTACACATTTCTGACATTAACCCAAGTACCGCTAAAAAAGGGTTTTATGTTTGGGGAGAAAAAGCAGGCAGTGTTTTGTTCCCCCATCAAATGAGTGAATGAAGTGTGAAAAAGTGTGGGTTCCCCCGATAAGAAACTGGTAATTTCTAAAAAGTTACTGATGGCGTACCCTTTCCCGCCAGAGGATAAGTTACGCTGGGAGATATCCCCTAGGGTGGATTATGGCGCTCACACGTTTGTCAAAAAAGGTGGCACTGCCGTCTTAGGATACGGCCACTTCGAAGGTACCTGCTGATAAAAAGCAGGAGGCTATCCTGAAGTCTGTATTTACACACTCAGGTACTAGACTGAGACCTGCAGATAGTGCTGCTGCAGCGTGGTCTGTGACCCTGTCAAACAGGGATACTATTTTGCGAACATAAGAGCATATTAAAGACGTCGTCTTATATATGAGGGATGCACAGAGGGATATTTTGCCGGCTGGCATCCAGAATTAATGCAATGTCCATTCTGTCAGGAGAGTATTAGAGACCCGACACTGGACAGGTGATGCTGACTTTAAAAGGCACATATAGAGCCTTATAAGGGTGAGAAATTGTTTGGGGATGGTCTCTGGGACCTCGTATCCACAGCAACAGCTGGGAAGAAAAAATTTTACCTCAGGTTTCCTCACAGCCTAAGAAAGCACTGTATTATCAGGTACAGTCCTTTCGGCTTCAGAAAAGCAAGCGGGTCAAAGACGCTTCCTTTCTGCACAGAGACGAGGGAAGAGGGAAAAAGCTGCACCAGTCAGCCAGTTCCCAGAATCAAAATTCTTCCCCCGCTTCCTCTGAGTCCACCGCATGACGTGGGGGCTCCACAGACGTAGCCAGGTACGGAGGGGGGCCGCCTCAAAAATTTCAGCGATCAGTGGGTTCGCTCACAGGTGGATCCCTGGATCCTTCAAGTAGTATCTCAGGGGTACAAGCTGGAATTCGAGGCGTCTCCCCCCCGCCGTTTCCTCAAATCTGCCTTGCCAACAACTCCCTCGGGCAGGGAGGCTGTGCTAGAGGCAATTCACAAGCTGTATTCCCAGCAGGTGATAGTCAAGGTGCCCCTACTTCAACAAGGACGGGGTTACTATTCCACACTGTTTGTGGTACCGAAACCGGACGGTTCGGTGAGACCCATTTTAAATTTGAAATCCTTGAACACATACATAAAAAAATTCAAGTTCAAGATGGAATCGCTCAGGGCGGTTATTGCAAGCCTTGAGGAGGGGGATTACATGGTATCCCTGGACATCAAGGATGCTTACCTGCATGTCCACATTTATCATCCTCACCAGGAGTACCTCAGATTTGCGGTACAGAATTGCCATTACCAATTCCAGACGCTGCCGTTTGGACTGTCCACGGCACCAACGGTGTTTACCAAGGTAATGGCGGAAATGATGATACTCCTTCGAAAAAAGGGAGTTTTAATTATCCCGTACTTGGACGATCTCCTAATAAAGGTGAGATCCAGGGAGCAGTTGTTGGTAGGAGTAGCACTATCTCAGGAGGTGCTACACCAGCACGGTTGGATTCTGAATATTCCAAAGTCACAGCTGGTTCCGACGACATGTCTACTGTTCCTGGGAATGATTCTGGACACAGTCCAGAAAAAAGTGTTTCTCCCGGAGGAGAAAGCCAAGGAGCTGTCATCTCTAGTCAGAGACCTCCTGAAACCAAAACAGGTGTCGGTGCATCACTGCACGCGAGTCCTGGGAAAGATGGTGGCTTCTTACGAAGCATTTCCTTTCGGCAGGTTCCATGCCAGAATCTTTCAGTGGGACCTGTTGGACCAATGGTCCGGATCGCATCTTCAGATGCATCGGCTAATAACCCTGTCTCCAAGAACCAGGGTGTCTCTGCTGTGGTGGCTGCAGAGTGCTCATCTTCTAGAGGGCCACAGATTCGGCATACAGGACTGGGTCCTGGTGACCACGGATGCCAGCCTTCGAGGCTGGGGAGCAGTCACACAGGGAAGAAACTTCCAAGGACTATGGTCGAGTCAGGAGACTTCCCTACACATAAATATTCTAGAACTAAGGGCCATTTACAATGCCCTAAGTCAGGCAAAACCCCTGCTTCTACACCAGCCGGTACTGATCCAGTCAGACAACATCACGGCGGTCGCCCATGTAAACCGACAGGGCGGCACAAGAAGCAGGACGGCAATGGCAGAAGCCACAAGGATTCTCCGATGGGCGGAAAATCACGTACTAGCACTGTCAGCAGTGTTCATTCCGGGAGTGGACAACTGGGAAGCAGGCTTCCTCAGCAGGCACGACCTCCACCCGGGAGAGTGGGGACTTCATCCAGAAATCTTCACACTGATTGTAAATCGTTGGGAACGGCCACAGGTGGACATGATGGCGTCCCGCCTAAACAAAAAACTAGAGAGATATTGCGCAAGGTCAAGGGACCCTCAGGCGATAGTGGTGGACGCTCTAGTGACACCGTGGGTGTACCAGTCAGTTTATGTGTTCCCTCCTCTGCCTCTCATACCAAAGGTACTGAGAATAATAAGAAAACGAGGAGTAAGGACAATACTCGTGGTTCCGGATTGGCCAAGAAGAGCGTGGTACCTGGAACTTCAAGAGATGATCTCAGAGGACCCATGGCCTCTGCCGCTCAGACAGGACCTGCTGCAGCAGGGGCCCTGTCTGTTCCAAGACTTACCGCGGCTGCGTTTGACGGCATGGCGGTTGAACGCCGGATCCTAAAGGAAAAGGGCATTCCGGAGGATGTCATTCCTACGCTGATTAAAGCCAGGAAAGATGTAACTGTAAAACATTATCACCGCATATGGCGGAAATATGTTGCTTGGTGTGAGGCCAGAAAAGCCCCAACAGAAGAATTTCAGCTGGGTCGATTTCTGCACTTCCTACAGGCAGGAGTGACTATGGGCCTAAAATTAGGCTCCATTAAGGTACAGATATCGGCTCTGTCGATTTTCTTCCAAAAAAGAACTAGCTTCACTACCTGAAGTTCAGACATTTGTAAAAGGAGTGCTGCATATTCAGCCCCCTTTTGTGCCTCCAATGGCACCTTGGGATCTCAACGTGGTGTTGAGGTTCCTAAAATCACATTGGTTTGAGCCACTAAAGACCGTGGATCTAAAATATCTCACGTGGAAAGTGGTCATGTTATTGGCCTTGGCTTCGGCCAGGCGTGTATCAGAATTGGCGGCTTTGTCATTTAAAAGCCCTTATCTGATTTTCCATATGGATAGGGCAGAATTGAGGACTCGTCCCCAGTTTCTCCCTAAGGTGGTATCTGTTAGGTTCCTGGTGCTCAGAACAAGGGAGATGTTCATGAAGTGAGTCCAGAGCACCAGGACGTAACGCTGGGAAAGGGGAATGGAAAGGGAATAGCCCCTGGCGCCCTAACTCTGTTGTCTCACCCGTGCTGTCAGAAATCCCTATGGTTTCTTGAGCCCTTGGCAGCCGCGTTTGAAGGGCGGATTATGTCTGCCCAACTCCGATGCCCCCCGGTCTTAGTGAGAGACAAAGGGAAATCCGAGACAGGATGATAACAAGTGGCCCTCTAACTAAGCAAACAGGCCAGGGGCTACAAGCTAACTAAAAACCTAAAGTATGTGCGGAGAAACCGCCAAAGGAAAATAACAACAAAGGAAATGCTGATCACACGCCGACACAATACCTTTGTGTACCGGCGGTGACAGTATAAGCAGAACCCTCTGCAAAACACCAGGGACAGAAACAATAATGAAATACAGCGGCCTAGGCCAACGGACGCGGCAGAGCCACTACTCACGGAACTGGTACGAATACTGGCAAACGGACAGGAACCCTCAATGATGCCGACACACACTCTCAGAACTGGAGGACAGGCAGAATCCCAAACGACAGACCGGTGGACACCAGGAAACCAGGAACTTGACCAGGGATAGGCAAAGCCACTGGACCTCAGGGCAGGAACGCCTCACAGCAGGACACGGGATCAGACACAGGAATCGACACAGGGACTGACACAGGAATCAACACAGGAAGCAGCTAGTCAGACACTGCTATACAGGAGCTCAGGGACTGGCAGGAACCAGGTCAGACTTCAAGCAGACTGAAAACCAAGAAATATCACCAGCATCTGTGAATTGCAGTCAGCCAGCATATAACAGAGAGGCCTAATTAATAATCTCGTGCAGCTGTCCTCTAGCATGACTCCAAACTGACAAGATACAATTAGCAGCCAGGTGAGGCTGAACACATGGGAACAAGCTGCAATTACACAGACACACCAGCGGCAGCAGACAAGAGTATTCTAAAACAGAGCAACGGGAAATCCTGGCATGCAAGACAACTTTATAAACATAAAATAGGAATGAACCACTACCTGTGGTTCATAACAGTATCCCCTCCTTAAGGGTGAGCTCCGAGCACCCCATGACACCCACGGGGAACATAAACAGAAGTATAACATAAAATACAGAACAAAAATGCAAAACAGGAATGAGCCACAGCCGTGGCTCATAACATTACCCCCCCCCCCCTTGAGGAGGGGTCAAAAGACCCCAAAATTCAGACTATCCAGAACAAGGGATTAAAAAAAAAACAAAACCTAACACACTGGTCTAACAGACAAGAAAACAAAAAAGAAGCTGTAGCAACAACTTGTAACAGTGCCCTCCCCTTGATGGTGGCCACTGGACACAAGACAAGGGGGAAAAAAAATATATATTTTTTTTTTTTATCAAGGCAAGAGTCAAAAATTATTTCTTTTTCTTCTTCTTCTTTTTACAAAGCTCTTTAGGTCTGACCAAGGTAATTCCCCAAACATTGTCTGAACTGATGGTACCACCCAGCAAGGCTGCGTTCAAATCAGAGACAGGTCTCTTACCCTTGGGAGCTGAACTTTCTGGTAAAGTACTATTATTAGAAGAAGAAGTCAGAAAAGCACATCCTGCAGTCAAAACAACGGGCTGGGACTCTTGTGCCGAGTTTACAGTATTTGGTGGACTCTCAGCAGACAAGACGGGTGACTTAGAGGAACCTGAACCAATTTCTTTGGAACCATATCTTTTAATAATTGCATCACAGAATGCTAGGGGATCCTGAAGAATGGGATCTTCAGCTTTCATTAGGCTGGTCGCCCACTCAAAAGGCTCTCCTCTAAAAGAATAAATCAGATAAGGCCCAAGGTTTTCTGAAGTGATGCCCAGAAATGGTCTAGACAACATAATAGTGTAATAGTGTTTGAAAAGCGCCAGAAATTGGGCTAAGTCCCCATCAAAGGTTATGGATGTTGAGATATCAGAGTCAGGATCTGTTTCCTTCTCATCTGACTGACTGGAGTGCTTTGCTAGGACCTGGTCACTATTGACCTTACTCGAGGCTGAGACTCTCTGAACCCCCCCCGGGGCTGAGACTTTCTGAACCCCACCCGGGGCAGTGACTTTCTGAACCCCACCCGGGGCAGTGACTTTCTGAACCCCACCCGGGGCAGTGACTTTCTGAACCCCGCTGGGGCAGTGGCCTCCGGGAACCCCGCTGGGGCAGTGGCCTCCGGGAACCCCGCTGGGGCAGTGGCCTCCGGGAACCCCGCTGGGGCAGTGGCCTCCGGGAACCCCGCTGGGGTCAGCACCTCGGATTCTTTTACTGGGACCGGGCCGTTGGCCTCCCTGACTGGGATCGGGCCATCGGCCTCCCTCTCTGAGTCGATAATTATCGAAAGTTCTCCCGGGACTATGACTTCCGGGACTTTTGCTGAAGCAATAACGTTCAGATCCTCCACTAATGCTATGCTTCTTAAGTTCTTTCCTGGGGAAGCGACTTCTAGACCCTTCTTTGGGGCTGCATCTCTCAAGACCCCACTTGGGGATATTACTTCAAAGATCCCTTCTGAGGTTTTGCTTCTCGAGTTCCCTTCAAGAACTATGGTTTTAGAGACCCTTTCTAGGGTTGCGCTCTTCAAGTCCCTACCTGGGGTAACGGCTTCTGAGACCCCTTCTGGTATGGACACCTGAACTACAATATTTGATGTCCCTCTATAAGCTTGGGCATCGGGTACCGCACCAGCACTCTGGGCATCGGGTACCGCACCAGCACTCTGGGCATCGGGTACCGCACCAGCACTCTGGGAATCGGGTACCGCACCAGCACTCTGGGCATCGGGTACCGCACCAGCACTCTGGGCATCGGGTACCGCACCAAGATCCTGAGCTACGGGCACCACTCCAGGACCCTGGGCTACGGGCACCACTCCAGGACCCTGGGCTACGGGCACCACTCCGGGACCTTGGGCTACGGGCACCACTCCAGGACCCTGGGCTACGGGCACCACTCCAGGACCCTGGGCATCGGGCACCACTCCAGGAACCTGGGCATCGGGCACCACTCCAGGAACCTGGGCATCGGGCACCACTCCAGGAACCTGGGCATCGGGCACCACTCCAGGAACCTGGGCATCGGGCACCACTCCAGGGGCTTGCAACTCCGCTTCCACAGGAACCTCAAGAGAGGAGAGAAACATTCTCTTTTGATTCCTGAATCTATAATGGGGCTCCCTTGCCCAAGGACCCCAATTATAGGACAGAGAGCTTTTTAGTGTGGGTTGTGTGACAAGTACCTCTGCCACAGTAGAGACAGGAGTAGGTCTTGTATCCTGACTCAACTTGGCCAGAGGGCAAGACTCGTCACCACACTTTGGCTTGCGCAACTCACAGGTCTGCAGATAGTGGCCTAAACCCCCACAATATAGGCACAAGTTTAAGTTTCTGCGACGCAGACGCTCCTCTTCTGAGAGCCTGGGCCGCAGAAAACTTTTAAACCTTTTCTCTTCAATTAAACCAGAGGATTCTCTTGTCACCATACTGTGAACAAGAGTCTCTTTAGAGATAGATGTACTCTCAACGACTTCTGGCAAGATGAGCAAGATTTTAGTCAGAAGGTTTTGCAGTTGCTTTAGGGATTGCTGCAAAACTTCTAGTCGCTCTGGTCTCAAAGCACTGAAAACAGAGTTCAGGGCTGCGAGAGATGCCTGCAGGGCTTGCATAGTAGACATAGGAGGATTTAAAACTAGACAAGACAAGGCAAGACTAAATTTTTGCTAAACAAAACAAGACTTTTTTTTTTTTTTTTTTTTAAACACCGGACTGGATTCTAAACACCGGACTGGATTCTAAACACCGGACTGGATTCTGCACACTGAATTCTAGACAGGACTGGATTCTAAACACCGGATTGGATTCTGCACACTGAATTCTAGACAGGACTGGATTCTAGACTAGACACTGGACTGGGCCAAAAAATAAAAAAAAGTTTTATTTCTTTTTTGTGGTATGGCTGGTGATAATGTTAGGTTCCTGGTGCTCAGAACAAGGGAGATGTTCATGAAGTGAGTCCAGAGCACCAGGACGTAACGCTGGGAAAGGGGAATGGAAAGGGAATAGCCCCTGGCGCCCTAACTCTGTTGTCTCACCCGTGCTGTCAGAAATCCCTTGCGAGACTATGGTTTCTTGAGCCCTTGGCAGCCGCGTTTGAAGGGCGGATTATGTCTGCCCAACTCCGATGCCCCCCGGTCTTAGTGAGAGACAAAGGGAAATCCGAGACAGGATGATAACAAGAGGCCCTCTAACTAAGCAAACAGGCCAGGGGCTACAAGCTAACTAAAAACCTAAAGTATGTGCGGAGAAACCGCCAAAGGAAAATAACAACAAAGGAAATGCTGATCACACGCCGACACAATACCTTTGTGTACCGGCGGTGACAGCATAAGCAGAACCCTCTGCAAAACACCAGGGACAGAAACAATAATGAAATACAGCGGCCTAGGCCAACGGACGCGGCAGAGCCACTACTCACGGAACTGGTACGAATACTGGCAAACGGACAGGAACCCTCAATGATGCCGACACACACTCTCAGAACTGGAGGACAGGCAGAATCCCAAACGACAGACCGGTGGACACCAGGAAACCAGGAACTTGACCAGGGATAGGCAAAGCCACTGGACCTCAGGGCAGGAACGCCTCACAGCAGGACACGGGATCAGACACAGGAATCGACACAGGGTCTGACACAGGAATCAACACAGGAAGCAGCTAGTCAGACACTGCTATACAGGAGCTCAGGGACTGGCAGGAACCAGGTCAGACTTCAAGCAGACTGAAAACCAAGAAATATCACCAGCATCTGTGAATTGCAGTCAGCCAGCATATAACAGAGAGGCCTAATTAATAATCTCGTGCAGCTGCCCTCTAGCATTACTCCAAACTGACAAGATACAATTAGCAGCCAGGTGAGGCTGAACACATGGGAACAAGCTGCAATTACACAGACCCACCAGCGGCAGCAGACAAGAGTATTCTAAAACAGAGCAACGGGAAATCCTGGCATGCAAGACAACTTTATAAACATAAAATAGGAATGAACCACTACCTGTGGTTCATAACAGTATCTGCCTTTCACTTGAACCAACCTATTGTAGTGCCTGCGGCTACTACCGACTTGGAGGATTCCAAGTTACTGGACGTAGTCAGGGCCTTGAAAATTTATGTTTCCAGGACGGCTGGAGTCAGGAAAACTGTCTCGTTATTTATCCTGTATGCACCCAACAAACTGGGTGCTCCTGCTTCTAAGCAGACTATTGCTCGCTGGATTTGTAGCACAATTCAGCTGGCGCATTCTGCGGCTGGACTGCCGCATCCTAAATCAGTAAAAGCCCATTCTACAAGGAAGGTGGGCTCATCTTGGGCGGCTGCCCGAGGGGTCTCGGCTTTACAACTTTGCCGAGCTGCTACTTGGTCAGGGGCAAACACGTTTGCAAAATTCCACAAATTTGATACCCTGGCTGAGGAGGACCTTGAGTTCTCTCATTCGGTGCTGCAGAGTCATCCGCACTCTCCCGCCCGTTTGGGAGCTTTGGTATAATCCCCATGGTCCTTTCGGAGTTCCCAGCATCCACTAGGACGTTAGAGAAAATAAGATTTTACTCACCGGTAAATCTATTTCTCGTAGTCCGTAGTGGATGCTGGGCGCCCATCCCAAGTGCGGATTGTCTGCAATACTTGTACATAGTTATTGTTAACTAAAGGGTTATTGTTATGAGCCATCTGTTGAGAGGCTCAGTTATGTTTCATACTGTTAACTGGATATGGTATCACGAGTTATACGGTGTGATTGGTGTGGCTGGTATGAGTCTTACCCGGGATTCAAAATCCTTCCTTATTGTGTCAGCTCTTCCGGGCACAGTATCCTAACTGAGGCTTGGAGGAGGGTCATAGTGGGAGGAGCCAGTGCACACTAGGTAGTCTAAAAGCTTTCTTTTAGTTGTGCCCAGTCTCCTGCGGAGCCGCTATTCCCCATGGTCCTTTCGGAGTTCCCAGCATCCACTACGGACTACGAGAAATAGATTTACCGGTGAGTAAAATCTTATTTTCAAAATATTAGAGTGTCAGGTATAAGCACAACTGCTAACCATAGTATATAGCATAAGTACTGGATATTACTATAACAACAGAAAGGGTAGGATAAATAACTGCAGCAAAGGTATGACAACTCATTCCAGTTATAAGTAGTCACAAGTGTCCAACACCCACAGGTCTAGAATCACTTTCTGATCATATGCAGAGTGATATCTCAGGCAAGTTACACTACACAAACTGAAATAGTGCTCACTTTGCTATTAAATGTTTGCCATAGACAACTATAGCGACAGCTATGCCCCCGCATACAGCATAGACCATATTGATAACTTCACATATCTGACATTAGGAGCTATTCAGCTAAACCAAAAAAGTTAGCAATTGGGCAAAACCATGTTGCACTGCAGGTGGAGCAGATGTAACATGTGCAGAGAGAGTTAGATTTGGGCGGGTTATATTGTTACTGTGCAGGGTAAATACTGGCTTCTTACTTTTTACACTGCAATTTAGATTTCAGTTTGCACACACGCCAACCAAATCTAACTCTCTGCATATGTTGCAGCTGCCCCACTTGCAGTGCAACATGGTTTTGCCCAATTGCTAACAACTCTGAATAATCCCCATTGTTTTAAAATGTAATATGTTGCATACATGTTTTGTACTGCTAATGCTATATATCATGTATTGTTATTAAATTGTCGATGTCTCTTAGGAACTTTGGACAAATTTAATTTGGAAAAAGAATTTTCAGGAAAATTCACTGAACTGTCCAAGGCTGCTGTCAAAATTGATGGAAAAGATGGTCCTGCACTATCCAAGGTATAAACACTTACCGGCATGCTGTCTGTATTTACAAACAAACAAACAAACAAAATAACTGTCATAATATCTATGTATAAGTCAGGACTTCCACTCTCCATATGACACAGTATAATCACACAATGGTGCTGAATGCAAACTGGTGGTACTTGCTCCTGTATCACCCATACTGTATGAAGAGTTCCCTGGTGCACACACAACTCTGTAGCCAGCATTCAAACTTGTACCCTCATCCTTCAAAAGAGCCGTATACCTGTATTACCCATGAATGAAAAAATAGCCCAAAAATTACCTCAATGCTTCCACATCAAACACAGTACTTCCATGCCCCTCATGTCCTCAGACTCCCACTTGCCATAAAATGTTCCACATGCAAATCAGACACCCACAAACTTTAACATTCGCATTGGCTCTGATATTCCCACACATGATGCTCACAAACACTCACATGCCACTCACACCCACGTGCTCCTAGTAACTAACCAACATGTCAGGCATACCTCCCCATGTCTAAAAATACTGCACTCGTTACTTCTCCTTTTCTGATTGGTTGTGCAGCGTGAGGTCACTGCAGTGTGCAGAGGAGATTATGGGGGTCATTCCGAGTTGATCGCTAGCTGCATTTGTTCGCAGCGCAGCGATCAGGCTATAAAAATGCCAGTTCTGCGCATGTGTATGCAGCGCAATGTGCACGCGTGACTTACGGGCACACCGAACGATACCGTTTTGCACAGGGTCTAGCGATGCATTTCAGTCGCACTGGTTGCCGCAGAGTGATTGAAATGAAGTGGGCGTTTCTGGGTGGCAACTGACCGTTTTCAGGGATTGTTCGGGAAAAATGCAGGCGTGCCAGGAAAAACGCAGGCGTGGCTGGGCGAACGCTGAGCGGGTGTGTGACGTCAAGTCCAGAACTGAATAGTCTGAAGTGATCGCAAGCGCTGAGTAGGTTTTGAGCTACTCTGAAACTACACAAAAATTATTTGCAGGCGCTCTGCGATACAACCGTTCGCACTTCTGCTAACCTAAAATACACTCCCAGTGGGCGGCGGCATAGCGTTTGCACGGCTTCTAAAAACTGCTAGCGAGCGATCAACTCGGAATGACCCCCTATGTGAAGCAGAAGCCAACCACTACTCCCATTCAGGGAATAAGTCACATTGGAAGTATAGAGCTGGGTACAGCAGATGAAGGCTGAATAGTGACCAGTGTACAAGTTGTCTCCGAAATAGAAATCAAAGCAAAATAGCAGTAAAAGAAACATTTCATTTTACATTGAAGTTATATGGTCATACGTAAACAGTATATGCAAGAAAACCCAAAGGCACCTTTAAAAAATAAACCACAGTGCAAAAGAGGCAGAAGAACTGAAAGAGATACAAGAAACATGAAACAAGAGAAAACTGGAATAGAGGGGATTCAAAACAAAGGGGTATTATTTGTCTGTAGTTTTTATTAAGTGCTTCTTTTTCTTTTGTACCATTTTGTGATAAGTGAGGGCTGGTTCGGGTGGAGGTGGGGGCTTGGAATGAGGCCCAACCCTTTTTATTAGTGCTGGCTGTGTTTAATAGAGAGGGACACGTTTTAAACTTCGGCTGATCTATATATAAAAGCAGCTGATGCCACTCTTGACTTCCGCTGAACATGATTATTGTATAAGGGTGATGGTTTAGTCTGAAATCTTGATAGTTATATGGGACTGTGTGTGAAGGAAGGGCCACACTGACTTGTTCTTGTTACAAAATCTACAGAGCAGCTTCATTAGTTGCAGCTAAATATTAGTATTTTTAGATGAAATAAAGCTCAATAGTAGTTTATTTATTTTTTGATTCTCTCTCTGACGCATATGAAGGAGAGAGCGACACTGTAGAATATAAGTACATAAGGAAGATGTCTCCAGTCATACACTTTTTAGTGCAGAAATCTCTCTGACCATCTGAAGATACCAGCGTATTCTTATGTAGGGTTAGCAAGTCTTTTTCATCTGGAGCGATTTGTTTCTCTATGGCTTCTTATTGCACCAACATTTCCCAGCATGTGTCTAGAATTTGAGTCCACCTCATTCTGAATAATTTACGGAATGTCTGATTTGTGTGTTACACCAATGAATGAAGCCTTTTTGAAACACATTTGGTTATTTACTATCGCACACATCCTTTAGGTTAGCATATCTTTGTGATTTCTGTGCAAGTCCCAACGAATGGGACAGTTGTGCCTCCAGGAGAGTTATACCAGTGTCTTAAAGGTGTCATTCTTTCCTCGGGTCTAGGGGCTTGCTGTAACAGAAACGCAGGACTGCCCGCAGCAGATTTTTTTTTATATTTTTGTATTGCTTATAGAAGGGAGTAGCTGCCTAGCTTTCTCTTGCCCAGGCTTGTTTAAGTGTAGTTGCTGCCTTCTTGACTATAATGGCCATGACAGTGATCATCCATAATGTAAAGTATATTGCCAGGGGCTGTAAAAAATATTACTCCATTTAAAAAAAAAAAGTGCTATACAAAATGTTTAAAAGTATTTGCATCATGTACATATGGGATCAGTGGGGCCATGAATGACTAAAATGTAACATAGCCAAAACCTGCAGTGCTCTTATTTTACCCCTGTGAATATAGAGTCTGGTTCTTTCAGTAAGAATGTGGATGAGTAAAATCCCTCATGTTCTCTAGGCCTGAATCAGAGATGGACGTCAATGCACAGCCAATGCATCTTTGTATGCAGCTGCTGTGCGATAATATGCTATTGCTGCAGGAGGCGTATTGTGTTAATAGGCACCTCCTACCAGCTTCTGTGATCACTGGATCACCCTGCATGACCATCAGTCATCTGACTCTCCCTCAGGTTTCTTAGGATGGCCGGTGTTTTCACTCTTCCACGACAAATTAAGCTGTGTTCAAGGATGCAGCCACTGTCCTTAACCTGCCCCATTTTCTGTAATGCTGGCCATCACCATCCCTTCCCCCTCCCCCAAACCACTGCAGCATGTTTATTATGCTTCGGCTTAGGGGGTACTGCGACCAACGTCACTGACACAGATCTGCTTTTGCACAGTACGAATCTCATGCCTGCCCAGTATGGATCTTGCTCCTGCGCAGTACAGCTCCCGTGCCTGCCCAGTATGGAACCCACGCCTGCCCATTATAGAACCCACGCCTGCCCATTATAGAACCCACACCTGCTCAGTACGGATCATACGCCTGCACAGATCGATTAAAGCTAAGTATAGAATAGTGGATATTATTGAGTTGCAGAGGAGCAACTATTTTTTGCGGCAACATGAATAATTGAATTAATAATTGATAAAACTTAACTTTCAATACATTATACCCGATAAAAGTAATTCATGAACGTAAAATGAATCATTGCATTAACATCATATTATGGGGGTATTCAATTAGCTCTGACATTTTCAGAGTTAACGAATTCACCCCTCTGCGTATTCAATTGTGGGGGAGGGGGGGGGGGGTTCGAACGTTTTTAAGGCATTTTCGCCAATGCCTTTTCACTTCTTTTTTTAGTGAAAAGGTATTGGCGAAAACATGTGAATTCACCGATCCACATGTTTTTCGCTCCTGCTGAATTTTTGGCCTAGGCGACAAAATGGCCCTGCTATTATATAGGGCGAATCCCCATTCGCCCTAAAATAAATAGCGAAAAGTGATAATTTAATACCCCCCTAAATGTCACTGTACTACTCTGATCATAATAATATACACAGTAATAGGTAGATTCCAGATGCCAATAAATGAATAGATCTATATAGATCTGAGCTACCAGTGGAGTTCCCAGTGGAGTACCCCAGGGATCTGTACTTGGTCCAGTTCTCTTTAATATCTTTGTTGGTGACATTGCAAATGGTATTGAAGGGAAGGTATGCCTTTTTGCAGATGATACAAAGATATGCAACAGAGTAGACACACCGGGAGGGGTAAAACAAATGATTGATGACCTAGGTAGGCTTGAGAAATGGTCAAGAATGTGGCAACTACAGTTTAATGCTAAAAAATGCAAAATCATGCACTTGGGTCTCAAAAACCCAAAGGCTAAATATAGTATCAAGGGTACTATAATGGAAACTACTGAGGAGGAAAGGGATTTAGGAGTCACTATTTCAAGTGACTTGAAGGCAGGAAAGCAATGCAACAAAGCAATGAGAAAGGCAAGTCAGATGCTTGGTTGCATAGGGAGAGGAATCAGTAGCAGGAAAAAGAAGTGATAATGCCACTGTATAGGTCATTGGTACGGCCCCATCTGGAATACTGTGTCCAGTTCTGGAGACCATATCTCCAGAAGGATATAAATACATTAGAGAGTGTACAAAGAAGGGCAACTAAAATGGTGCATGGCCTACATCACAAAACTTTCCCGGAAAGGCTAAAAGATCTTAACATGTATAGTTTGGAGGAGAGAAGGGAAAGGGGGGACATGATAAAAACTTTCAAATATATCAAGGGTCTTAACAAAGTTCAGGAGGGAAACATTCTTCAAAGGAAGAGAAGTATTAAAACTCGAGGACATACACTGAGACTGGAGGGGGGGGGGGTTCAGGGAAAATTTAAGGAAAAATTACTTCACAGAAAGGGTAGTGGATAAGTGGAATAGCCTCCCATCAGAGGTGGTAGAGGCTAAGACTGTAGAGCAATTTAAACATGCTTGGGATAGGCATATGAATATCCTTACAAAGAATTAAGGTTCAAAAAGGGTTGAGATTGCCTAAAAGATAAAAACAAAAGGGGCAGACTAGATGGGCCTAGTGGTTCTTATCTGCTGTCAAATTCTATGTTTCTATGTTACACTAGGTAGAATAAGTGATATCCCTTCAGATTATTTTGTAAATAACAAAATGTATTGCATAAGGGATAAAGAGCAAACTTCCTGCACACAAACTACAGGAATTATTTATACATAAGTTGTAAGAATTTCAGGCATCTACTCCGTGTGTATGAGATCCTTTATATTCACACATGAATGCTATGCTATGCCCTGCTGAGTATCAGTTGTGACCTACAGATTCATCCTCATGTTGCTGCAGTCTCGCCACACTGCCCCCACTCGGTGTGCCAGGTATCGTGCTACTGCTAGTGTGACTGAATCTGAATCTTGCTTTAGAATGTAAGCTCTCACGAGCAGGGCCCTCTTCCCTCATGTGCTTATCCTTTCTCTTACTTTAATAACCTTCAACTGCACCAAATCCAGCAGTCTTCTGCCACCTGATACTTATTTCAGTGTCATCTGCTGATGTAGCTATGTTTATTTACCCTGTACTTGTCCTATACTGTCATCAACTGTAAGTTGCTGTTTTCCTGTTTTGATTATTTGTTTATGTACTCTGTAATTGGGCGCTGCGGGACCCTTGTGGCGCCATATAAATAAAGGATGATAATAATAATAATGCAAAAACCGCTGCTTTTTCTCCACACCAAGTAGTGCGAGTGTACGTTCTGTGGAGAGACATCAGCTGCTGTTGCATTTCAAATTAATCATTGCAGTCTCCATGTGCGTCCTAGTCACATCGGTTGTGATAATCCTATAGATTGTATAGAGCACAGTTTGAAACAGAGTACAATAAGGATCAAACAAATAATCTGGTTCTTCAGGTAAGGTATTGATTTTTATCTACAGTCCAGGTGCACTGCTCTCACTGCTTTTTATATAAAGGTGAGAAACTCAGAGAGAAAATAAGCTAATATACAGACAATAGGGTTCCATTTTTCAGAGTGAATAGTGATAGTCAGTGAGTTAAAACACTCATTGTGCATATACAAATAATAATATCAAAAACTATACTCGTCTTACTGCTAATAGCATAAATCAGGAAACAATCTCATGTCTTCTACCAACCAGTTGCAATTTTAGGCTTGGTACACATTTAGATTATATCAGCACGATTTTCCGAATCATAACAACAAATTGTATTGATCATCTAATGTGTATGCACTATTGTGCGCTCCCATGGACAACATTCCAAGTCGCTTGATTTACCGTGCTGCAGGGTCCATCAAAATATATTGTATGCAGTACTGTGCATATTAGGGACATTCATTAAAATGGCAGGGTCCATCAAAATATATTTTATGCAGTGCTGTGCATATTAGGGACATTCATTAAAATGGCTAGTGTGTACGGGCAATCGGGGGTGGTCCGGGATGAAGGGAAATCGTCCCTACCATCAGGCTGATTGCTCATCATTCTGATGTGTACCTAGCCTTAGACAATGGCTCAGTGAGTAATGTGTCAGTGAGTTCAATTTCTCACTGTATACACAAAATCAAAATAGTCAATCCTCTCAGTGTTTCTATGAAACGCAAATAAGAAAATTCACATACATAAGAATTCAATTGCATGGTGATAAAGCACAACCGACCAGCTCCTAACTCATTTTTCAAACCCAGCCTGTAACATGCCAGTTAGGAGCTGATTGGCTGGTACTTTATCTCTGTGCAATTTATCACTCTCCAAGGCTTGATAAATCTGGCCAAGAGCGCAGTCAACAAAAATGTGTCTGTCCCCTCAAAGTTTTTCTCCAGAAAGGAGAAATCGTCATTCACAAAACAAAGATTGGATATCTTATGCGCCCAACATTTGATAAGATAAAACAGATACTTATTCATATGAGAGTTCTCATGTAGCAAGTCCAAAACAGTTCTTCTTCGTCCTTCCTTTAGGTTGGAAGACCCAAGTTTTTTCCTCCAAAAACGAATACCGTGGATGGCAACGGAGGGAGGGCAAAAAACAAACAGAGAAATCCAATGTGTAGTACAGTCTATTTTACCGGTCAGAGATAATAAATTCTGAAAAGACGGGGTCCTATGAAGTAAATTCCCACTCTGTGTACGGTCTATATTAGAGGACCACCCAAATCAACGTGATGATGTATATTGTATCGTGCTCACTTTGTGGCTTACATAAAACAAGTGTTCTCATGCACATAAAGGTATCTTTTTCTTTATCTGTTACTTCTCCCAGTTAGTTCCCATGTGCTACCCAAATGGTCGGATAGAGTGTCAGCTTACACGTGGCTTACTTGTAACAAGTAGATGTAATCATATAAAGGCTTCTTTGGTTGTTTTTATCCAGAAGGGATGGCGTTTTCATAGACTCCCATCCATGGATGTTCAATGCAACATGAAAAAGAATATGCAAATACAATGTGTAGATAATTCTTATCTCTATATTATCGCGTAGGGGTGGGATAATATGTACCCTCTCCCGCCGGATGGGAAATACTCTCTTTAAGGATCACCACACAAGTGTTGGAATGGATTAAGGCTCACTGGTAAATGAAGATAATGGTACCAGATGTTTTCTAATAACCAAAAGAAAGTGATTTCTAATAAGCTTACACTTAAGCTTACTTGTGACAGGTCGATACAATCATATAGCGTTTTCTTTTCCTCTCCACTCGGAACAGCCAAACTCCAAATAAATGTTCACCGTATGACAATCCTACAACGATAAATTTATTGATAAAAAATATTAAAACATAAAATCACTATAAAAAACTGATACACCACGATGTTATGACCAAACGTAACCTAGGGAAGATGTAGTACAGAATTCAGCTGGATAGGCAAATCACACAGTAAGGGCCCTCATGTGCTCACCATTCCTGCCGGATACCAATAGGTGGATGGTCTGGGTGTATCAGAGAATGAAAAAAACTCCACCAACGCGTTTCGACTGCTTATGTCTTCCTCAGGGTGGATATCAGATCCCAGAGCAGTCTATTTAACCTCTGGGAGAGCCCGCCCATTCACAGTTCTGTATATCCATCATTGAAGTTCATTACACCTTATAATTATGTATTACAACTTGATAACTCGTAATTGCTTTGTAATATGAACACTGAATAAAAGTAACAACTCACAGATGGTGATATTAGTCAGTTAATTTGGTATCGTTATGTGTGCTTTCTTGCAAATTATGCATTAAAAATCAGTGACATAAATAGCAGACGTCTGGATAAAGTGAAACATTTAATCATCAAGCTTGATGATTTACTATTTTAGTTCTAGAGTGCACCACCCAGAAGACTATATTACAGTATTACAATATAATCTGTTCCGTTATTAGTGGTGACCCAATTTAGTGTAAAATTTTACTCTTGTGGGGGCGTGGCTTAGCGGCCGAACTGGCTGGACGCAACTCGAGGAAGCTCCCGGCTAAGCATATTGAAATATTTCCCTCAGAGGTCCCCATTAAGTGCAGAACCCAATATTGGAGGAGGTCCGCGGAGCTGGGGGACATGCTAGCCATATCCTTGCAGGTTGTGGCCTACCGTCCTGTAAGAAGCCGTGGCCTCAAGTTTCTCGCTGGGCCCAAAGTAAGTCCGCGGCCGATGAAGAGACCCGCTGACCCCACGTAGAGACACCCGCGGCCCGGGAACATCCGGCGGAGCGTGCCGGGGAGCAGCTGCCGGAGACTGAAGTCCTTCTAGACACTGGGCTCTGAGCTTGTGGCTGACGCGGTGGACGCCGCCGGGACGCGCTGCAGTGAGGTACACGGTGGGGCCGGGAGACGGGGATTACAGTCAGCCTGCACTGGTGTGCAGGTGAGCTCTTTTCCTACCTGGGGTTGCCCTATCCAGAGTACTGCTCCCTGGGGACAAAGCGTGGATGCAGAGCCGAGGGTCCCTAGCTTCTGACTGGCGGCCATCTTGATGATATACTACCTTGTGTTGTCTGTGCTGCGAGACAAGTGGCTGTGGAAATCTTGGGGTGTAAGCTGGTCTCCACCTGGTGCCCTCCATCTCCATTATTTGACCATCTACATATATGGTTCCAGTAACAGTGAACCCAGGGCACACAGGATCACTGCTCTGCTACTGTATCTACTTCTGCCTTGACTGTGCAGTATTCTTATAGCTTGGAATTTACATAATAAGGTTGAGATGTCACCCATGTTTATGTAGTACTCCTCACTCGTTCACTCTCCTCTCATAACAAGTATAAAAGTGGATGATAAAGGAGAACGTAATAATATCTTTTGATATATCTTTAGATTGCATAGCTATCCTGTGTGCTTTCGCTTTTGGCTTTCTGTTTCCCTCTGGTGGCCGATTATACTATTTACATCATACAACATTTGTATCATATAAAGGATTTTACCCAACTTCTCCTCTGTGAATTCTTGAGCTCACAACGCTCTGAAGTACAAGTATGATATTAAGTAGCAACACCAGACACTCCATTATAGGATGATTCCCACGCACAAGTTTTGGTGAATATTCTAGATCCTTGTTTAGGGGACCTCATTTTATTTCTATAGACCCCAACGCCTTTAAGTCACTGACTTGCTCCCGCCGGCTAAGTTTTGGTGAATATTCTAGATCCTTGTTTAGGGGACCTCATTTTATTTCTATAGACCCCAACGCCTTTAAGTCACTGACTTGCTCCCGCCGGCTTTCAACATGGAATAACTCAATATCCCGGGGGCCCTCACATCTTTAGCATTACCTAGCGGTCCCAATACCCCCATCCCCTACCGTTATATGTTTCTACTTTACTATCATTATGCCCAATAAAGTGAAAAAGACTGCAGCCACCACAACTCCTACTTTGTTTACTCCCAGAACCAAAGCTTTGCAGCAGTCGATTAATAGGAGCGGATTATCTCCCCCGGATTCTCCTTCAGAGATGGATATCATTCCAACTATAAATGCCGTTCTGAATACGTTGGTAGAGGGGATAAAAATGACATTCCAACAGGAACTCAAAAAAGCAGTGGACGATTTCAAGTCGGAATTGACGTCCCTTGGCACCCGAACTGATGCTCTTGAGTCTAAAGCTGACGAACTCTGCAGATATCAGGGAGTAGTGGACAGGGAATTAACCCTTCTACGGTCTGAAATTAATGATCTTAAAGAAAAACAGGAAGATTTGGAAAACAGATCAACTAGAAATAACCTTAGGATCAGAAATGTCCCAGAGTCTGTCTCCCCAAACACTATCCCTGCTTTCCTCCGAGATGTCTTCAAACATATTCTCCCAGAGCTGCGAGACATTGACCTGCTTTTGGATAGGGCACATCGTGCTCTCCGAGCAAAACCTCCAGCTGGACAACAACCCAGGGACATTGTTACCAGGCTCCATTTTTACTGGACCAAGGAGAAACTTGTGGTTGCAATTAGAGATACCCCAACTATTGCCTATAAAGATATGCACATTCAAATATTCCAAGATCTGGCACCATCCACAATACAAAAGAGACAAGACTTGCAACCAATAACAAAAGTGTTACGTCAAAATAATGTGAAATATCGTTGGAACTTTCCCTTCCAACTTCAGGTGCTGACAACACCACTCGCACTGCTAAAATGCTGGAACAGGGTCAGAAGATTCTAGAGGACTTGGACATTCTCCCTGAGTCATCTTCCTCTACCCCACTTTAAGGCCCCCCCCCCCCCCCCCCCTGCATTTATTTAAAGAATTTTTATTTTTATGTCTACTCTATTAGATCTGTCAGATTGTTTTATCGCTATCCTGGGATGGACGTGACCAGTTGGGTTTTCTTCTCCCCCCCCCCCCCTTTTTTTTTCTTCACTCTCTTTTCTCTTTCTCTTACGATCTCTCTTTCTTTCACTCTCTTATCTTTCTTAAAATTTAAAATGCAATGATACTATATGTTTATGTTGGACTGACTTTCCAGACCTTGCCATACTTGTTGTTTTGAATTTATGGTCTGATTTATCTTGTGATACTTTTGTGTTCAATAATGAATTTGGACCTCTGCGCAGGTCATATCTGTTTTATCTCTCATCTTGCTAAAAAAAATACTGTTCTAAAAAATAAAAATAAAAATTTACTCTTGTAGGGGCTTATTTATCATTAAACATATGCAGAAAATTCCCCCGAAAACACCAGTTTTCAGGGGATAGCCACAAATATTTAATATCACCCCCTATATATGAAGGCGATATCTCTGATATCTGCTCTGATCCCTCCATTCCCAACAGCAGCTTATTTCCCATGGGGATTGTGAGTCTGTCAGATTTACCAAGCTCCTGAATGTGAAGCATTCCAGAGTTTTGCCCACGCTGCTTACGCCATCTGTACATGGCATTAGCTCATTATAGCCTATGAGCTACAGATCGTAAAATTAGCCGGCAGAGGGTTCCTCCAGAACCCTCCCCAGTAGTAGTCACCCACTACCACTCCCAGCACATCGAAGGGACGTCCCTGCTGGTGCTCTGTCATACATGCCTGCGGAGTAATTGCATACTGCAATGTGATTGGGGGTGCTAATATCATGCCCAGATCGCATTGATTATGCAATTAGTAATAAACAGACCCCAAGAAAAGTAGTAAAGAGTACAAATTGCAGGTGTCCTACCACTTCTGCTGTCCACCGTTTGCAAGCAGTCGATGGCAGATAAGAGTGTGGTAGGGATACAGTTCAGGGCAGAAATAGTAGAAGTGCTTATGTTTTCCAATAGTATACCTGGTGGTTCATGTTACCCTACAGGCCTAGCAGGAAAGATGCCTTGCAAATTAGATCCGAGAGTGTGTCTGGGAAAAGAAAAAATATCTGATAGAATTTAGAGGTAGAGGGTAGGAGGTCCTCTCTGGGCATCTGTCTCTCTGGGAGATTAGACCGGAAATTACATACGTTTAGCCTTCCATGGTTGGTCACATGATCGCCTCAACCTCTTCTATGCTTCATGCTAATACTCACCCCACCAATAGGAAACAGGACAGATATACTAGATTGACCTGTAAATCAACAAATCAGATGTGTGGCATGGACAGTTTCCATAGTAATTAAGTAACAACATTGATAAATAAATGAAATCAATGACAGAGGTTTAGGAATTTCAGCAAACAAAAGTATAATTCCTGTAAGGGAATAAGGAATTTTGAAGATGAGTAAATGAGGATCTGACATCAGCATAAATAGCATACCTAAACAATTATAAATCATGGCAATGTCAGATATGTCCAATTGAGCTTACTATCAATATTATGCGCAAATCACCATACTAAGTAGCAATGCGCAAAGTATGATTTGTCGAGGGTTAACGAGAGTGATACTGTATAAGTAATGGTTTATTGGAGAACCATAGTGGCCTCGTAACAATAGTACAGGTTGAGTCTCCCTTATCCAAAATGCTTGGGACCAGAGGTATTTTGGATATGGGATTTTTCCGTATTTTGGAATAATTGCATACCATAATGAGACATCATGGTGATGGGACCTAAATCTAAGCACAGAATGCATTTATGTTTCATATACACCTTATACACACAGCCTGAAGTTAATTTTAGCCAATATTTTTTATAACTTTGTGCATTAAACAAAGTGTGTCTATATTCACACAATTTATTTATGTTTCATATACACGTTATATACACAGCCTGAAGGTCATTTAATACAATATTTTTAATAACTTTGTGTATTAAACAAACTTTGTGTACATTGAGCCATCAAAAAACAAAGGTTTCACGATCTCACTCTCACTCAAAAAAGTCCGTATTTCGGAATATTCCGTATTTCGGAATATTTGGATAAGGGATACTCAACCTGTAATAACTGTAATATTTGATTTGCATACTTAAAACAATGAAGAGCAGACTGTAACGAAAAATGTAATCTCACTACTCCAAAAAGGTACCCAGATCACTTAGGAGTCCGATATCACATGCAGGTGACTCCTGATCTCTCAGGAGAGAATAACCTCAAATACCGCTTATTAAACAGAAAAGGGCAAGCGACTCATTTAGGGACAGATGCTCAGGAGGGTTCTGGGTGGCCAAAATGATTGCACAATAAACAAAAGAAATGCACCTCTTACATTCATTGACCAAGTAATAAATTAAAACTATTGTAATATAGATATAATTTTTTTACAGACCACTCCTTAATCAGATCTATGTGTAGTATACACAGCAGTAACTAATCACAAAGTGTTATCTCTTTTAGGCACATTCCCTTCTGCACTGGCATGAGACTAACCAATACTGCAGTAAATCAGGAAATCTCACCCAGAAAAACCTGTCTGGGAGTAAGCGAGTGTGTGGTGCTAATGGAATGATCCACTACCCACAGGTGAGTTAAACCTCATATATGGGCTTTAATTAATTGTGTCTAGAACAGAGAAATGTAAATGCTAGATATGGATTTATGCCACTCCCCTGGGCAGACCTTGGGCCTGATGCAAGGTATATACTACGCTAGTTAGGAAGCGTATTTTGTGTTCAACTGCTTTGTGCACTCCCAGAATTCTGTGTGCACCACACACCTGTTCAGATTTACATAATTCAAGCACATGCTCCAGCCTGCAACTAAAGAAACAATAAGGGCATCAAATTGCAAACACATGGTGGTAAGGGGCAGTTGCAAAGAGCAGATAATGATAGTGTATCACCTGTGATTGGCTATTTGCTGTGCACAGCTGATCCTGATTCACCACTTCTGCATTTATTGTCTATGGGGTATATTCAATAAGATTCGGATCCATTCCGACATGCATTTGTCGGAATGGATTCTACAACCCCTATTCAATGGACGGGCAATTCCGAACGTCGGATTTGAGCCAATTCCGACTGTTGGATTTGGGCGTACCCGGGGTGCTGTTCTGCCGCTGCTGTCAGTGACTGACTGGTGCGCTGACAGCGGCGGCAGGGGTAGGTGACAGCGGTGGGCGGGAGGTGACGGCGAGGGGAGATGGACAGCGGCGGGGGGAGATGGGCGGCCGGGGGATCTGCCAGCATCTGCGGCAGTGGAGACTAGTGATGTCTGCAGCAGGGGGAGGCGCTGCAGGGAGAGAGGTGCCTGGCCGGGTGACGGGCAGGCAAGGTACCTCTCATCACCATAGCCTGCCGCAGTGCTCCCCGTCTCCTCACCTCAATACGACTTGTTTTCAAGTCGGATTGAGTTTGTCGGAAAGGGGGCCAAAACCTGTCGGATTTGGCCCCATTCCCGAAGGAAGCACGCGGATCCGTGGCTATTCCGCCGTTCCACGTGTTTTCCGACAAGTCGGGAATTCCCAACTTGTCGGAAAGAAAAAGCATTTTATGAATAGGTTGGAACCCCTTTCAACCGAAATCTGTCGGAAGCTGCCGTCTTTCCGACAACACGGCAGCTTCCGACAGTTATTGAATATACCCCAAAGTGTTTAAGCAATTTAGTTTTAGCTTTTATTTTCCCATGTAAGGCAGACTTGTTTCTGATTTTTTGGGAATAAATTGATGCCTAATAATTAATTTGTGTTTTGCAACAAAACAATTGGCTTTAAACATGGATGAAAGTGTATGTGACGCGTGCAAGGCATAAAAAGGGGACCAAATAGCTCCTTACTCTCATATGTTCAGCCCTTTCCTGACATGACCATTTCCACACACATTCCTTACCACTAGTCCTCCAGGCTATTGCATTGTGCAAGTGTTATCAGATTAATGCTGAGTACACACTGATACAATATTGGCCCAATAATGTCGATTCCGTACAAATGGAAAAGACATATCAGACATATCGTTCAATGTGTATGACCGATATGCTGATGCCCGCGGTCGCTAGTGACATTGCCCGGACAGATGTGCTGCACAGCCAATTGGATAATAAGGCCAGCAACCTAGTTCTATGTTAATGAATGTGGAACAATATGTCGTCCAACCTTCATTAACTTGTTCTAAAGCGTACCCAGGATCCATGGCAACATATCGGCTGAGTATACATCATTTGGTGTGTACCCAGCTTAAGCAGACAAGAGTATTGAATCAGAAAACTTTTAAAATAGTACATGATGAAAGCTGAGTGGTAAACTGTATCTCAGTATTTAAATGAACAGTATCAAAATCACTCTTGTACATATACAATTGGGTCATATATAAATATACATAGTAACATAGTAACATAGTCGGTGAAGTTGAAAAAAGACTAATAGTCCATTGAGTTCAACCTGAATGATATTGTATTCCCTAATCTATTTAGGTTAAATGCTATACCCTCTTATATCTTATTCCATTAGGAATTTGTCTAACCCATTTTTAAACGCTTTGACTGAATCCGACATTACAACCTTCTCTGGCAGTGTGTTCCATATTCCTATTGCTCTTACAGTGAAGAATCCCTTCCTGCGCTGAGTGCGAAATTTCCTCTCCTCAAGCCTTAACGGGTGTCCGCGCATTTTGTGTAGAGGCCTCTTAGTAAACAACTCACCTGATAGCTCTGCATATTGCCCCTTTATATATTTTTAAATAGTAATCATATCTCCTCTTAGTCGTCTCATTTCTAGTGTAAACATATCTAACCTAGAAAGCCTCTCCTCATAGTCCAGTATCTCCATCCCCTTAATCAATTTGGTAGCTCGCCTCTGAACTTTTTCAAGTTCTAATATGTCTCTTTTATAGTGTGGTGCCCAGAACTGTACACAATACTCAAGATGCTGCCGTACCAATGATTTATACAGTGACAGGATTACACTCTCATCCCTTGTCTCAATTCTCCTTTTAACACTCTGTATCTGACTGGTCGCATCCTGTGCGACCAGGTCAGATAGAGCACTTGCAGGCATGGTCGCATCTGATGCGACCATGCCAGGCAAGTGGTTAATGCATGCTGACACCTTATTTGCCTTTGTTGCTGCACTTTGACATTGTGTGTTGCTGCTAAATCTACTATCAATGAGCACCCCCAAATCCTTTTCTAATACAGTATCCCCTATTTTTCCCAATTTAATTGGTAGGTTGCATGTTTATTCTTAGTCCCACAGTGCATAACTTTACATTTTTCCACGTTAAACCTCATACACCATTTCAATGCCCAAACCTCCAGTTTACTTTAATTGCTCTGAAGAGAATCCACATCTGACTTGATTACCCTGCATATTTTAGTATCGTCTGCAAAAATGTACACTGTGCTTTCTAGTCCTTCACCTAAATCATTAATAAATATATTAAACAATAGTTACCCCAGCACAGAACCCTGCGGTATTCCACTACTTTAACCCAGGTGGAAAACACTACATTAATCACCACTCGCTGTTTCCTGTTATCGAGCCAATTACTCACCCATGTACATGTGTCTCCTATACTGACCTCCCTTCATTTGAAAGTCAGCCTCCTGTGAGGTACTGTGTCGAAAGCTTTTGCAAAATCTAGATAAACCACATCAACTGCGTTACCCTGGTATATGTAAAATATACATATTTGATATATTTAGAAAATATTTGTGTTGTCAAATTAATACAAACAGTAGTGCTTATTATTCATAAAGTAATTTACATGTAAGGCTATATTGTGCTGTATTTGGCTATGCACAATAGGTAGTTTATCAAACTACTTATACCCCTTTCAGACAGAAAGTGAAATTACCGGGTGAAGCAGTTCCACCCGGTAATTTCATGAAACACACAGGTCCTATTTCTGTGTGAAAGGGTCGACCCGGGTTGAAATTCCCTTGTCTCCAAACCTGGCAAATTGCATGTCTGTGTGAAAGGAGGGTCAGGCAGGTCCCGGCAAAACTACCAGGCATTGAAATGCCGGGTAATTGCTGAGACTTTCAGACTTTTCTGTCTGAAAGTGGTATCAGGGGAGTATTCAGTTACCTGCGATCTTTGATTGCGGGTAATTATGTCACCAGGGGCTATTCAATTAGCCCCGATAATCCAGAGCGACCCGTGATTTATCAGGGATTTTGTTTCACATGCCTAATGCAAAAACACACAAGTTTCACTGACAATTTTTTTTTTGAGGGGGGGGGGGGGGGGGGGGGGGGGGAATTGGCCCAAAATGGCCCAAAATAAAATATTGGAGGAACATCGGGACAAATTGCAAAAATATCAGTTTTTCACTCCCAATGTTTTTTTGCACCTAATTGGATAGCCTCCTTATTTATAGAGTAATTATGCATACAGTCATTTATGCATTTCTCTTAGTGTTAAGCTATATCTAGCTGACTGGAGGGTGCAAGTACCTTGCATTCAGTAAAACTCTCAGATCCATCTGACTTCATACAGTGTTAAATAAACAAAGAAATCAGTTGGAGACCTCGGGCATTTCATATGTTCTATCAACAGAATAACAAGCTCCAAATAATGCTAGTTATAAGAGAATGTTCTGTGATGTGGATGAATGGGATCATTAAAAACAACATTGCAAAGCAGGCATCGGATATATGACACTTTTTCGGGGGTCTTTATTGTAATAACAAATGCATTTACAATGCCTGGTTTACCAAGCAATTATCTGAGTCCTCTTGTTGGCTGTGATGTCCTAGCTTGGCTCATTTCTTAACATCTGCATCTATGGGCTGATCCACAAACTGCAGTGCAGGACTCTGACAACATTCAGGGGAGTAGTTAGTCATTTTGGGCCCCACAGCAACATTTATAAGGGCCCCATGTACAGCCCAATGGCAAAAAACCTAGTAGAAACATGGGACAGACTAGAAAGACAGCACCCCTCAGCTCTGGGCCCCATAGTAGCTACACTCGCTGCGCCTGTGGTACAACCCTGGGTTTGTTGTTTATATTGGGCCTAATTCAGAGTTGATCGCAGCAGCAAATTTGTTATCAGTTGGGCAAAACCATTTGCACTGCAGGGGGGGCAGATATAACATGTGCAGAGAGAGTTAGATTTGGGTGTGGTGTGTTCAATCTGCAATCTAAATTGCAGTGTAAAAATAAAGCAGTCAGTATTTACCCTGCACAGAAACAAAATAACCCACCCAAATCTATCTCTCTCTGCACATGTTATATCTGCCTCCCCTGCAGTGCACATGGGGGCTCATGCTGATCTGATCACACGCTGCCATTCATCGCAGCGTAGCGATCAGGTCAGAAGTGAGCATGCACCAGCTCCGCAGTGCGCCGGCGCATGCCAGACAGCCGACAGCTGTTATAGCCCAGCGATCGCCTCTGTCTGATTAACAGGCAGAGGCTTTCGCTGGGCGGGAGGGGGCGGCACGGCGCCGTTTGGCTGCCGTTTTGAGGGCGCGGTACGGCCAAAGCAGGCGTGCCCGGACCATGCAGGGGCGGGCCACAGCGGCTGCGTGACATTACACGCAGCCGCTGCGACCATCACAACGACGAGTAACTCCCTGCCAGCACGCAGGAGCTGCGCTAGTAGAGAGTTACTCTTCAAGTACAAAAGCATCGCCGCTGTGCGATGCTTTTGTACTCGTGCGGTGGGGCCGAGCCTGACATGCGGGGCGGAGTGTGACAATGTAAAGTCAAATAATGAGGACCAAATAGCTGGAAACTTATTCAGACAAATTGGTGGCCTTTCATATATGTTACAGTGCAGATTGTGAACAACTTTTTCTGATCCTAACCATGTATTTTGTAATGCACTAGATGTCTCCAGTGGTCATCACACTTGTGTCTAGCAGAAACCGTTGCTTGCTTGCCCATCAGGAAAGCTTCCCGGCTGGGATGTACACAGCACTTGCAGGTTTCTGTGAAATTGGTACGTGTATGTTACATATGGGACAGAAAGCTTGGGTGAATTTAGGACCTGCAGAATAGTTACGCAATGAATCATAAATACTCATTTTGTAAAAGCTAGTTATATGTTTGTCTCACTTAGCCTGCATAGATTCATTGACCTGGGAGAGAAAAGGTAGTACACTCAGGGGTAAATGTGGTCACATCCAATACAGACAAAAAAACCTTAATACCTGAGTCCCACAAGAGCTGGAGAAGCATTTGTAAACCCTTATGGGCGTTTTCAAAGCTGAGTGCTACTGTGCGTAATGCAGTCTGCCAGTATCCATTTTAGCTGTGGGATTTTCATATACAAATTGTTTTAACAAAATTATAACTTAAAGGGATGGAGACCCCCAGGCCACATTTGAATATTTATGTGATTAGGCCAGTGATCTGCGGTGAGGTAAATGGCTATGGAAGCACTGGCTAGTATCAGAGGCATATTTACAAACACATATATGAACCAGAGTGTTCATGTGGGCATTATACACAGGTGCAGCAGTATATACTACTGGAAATTTGTTGATGTTTGATCAGACATGTGCGGACAAGGTAGGTAGGGGAGGCAGTGTCTCACCTGCCATACTCCAGTGTACTCCAGCGTTTTCACTATGAAAATGATTAGAATAATACAAAGGAGATGTTTATAATATCAACTGACCACACATCACTGGATTAGGCAGTGGAGTCAGCAGCCATAATGCGTTCCTGGCCAAGAGAGCAACCAGGATTAGTTGGAAGCTTCAAGCGATCTGCTCACAACATATCCTGGGATGCTCTTATTAGTCAGCTTCCCCAAGCTACCGATGGACCAACCTGATAATTAGTTCTGGAATTGCTTCTTGCTTGTAACTTTGTCTGAAAACCATATACACTATTGCATTTAATATTGTACCGCAGAAGCCATCCATCATACGTTTAGCAAATACAGTCTTAACTTGCTGCAGTGACACTGCATCTCCCTACACTTGCGAGGGGGGACGTGGCAGTCACACGCAGTGTGAATACAGTAAGAGCAAATTTGCGCAATTGTAAACTGGGGCAGAACCGCATGGAGACACAGGATACAAGGGCTGTGGATATTGGGGGTCATTCCGAGTTGTTCGCTCGTTATTTTTTTGTCACAACGGAGCGATTAGTCGCTAATGCGCATGCGCAATGTCCGCAGTGCGACTGCGCCAAGTAAATTTGCTATGCAGTTAGGTATTTTACTCACGGCATTACAAGGTTTTTTCTTCGTTCTGGTGATCATAATGTGATTGACAGGAAGTGGGTGTTTCTGGGCGGAAACTGGCCGTTTTATGGGTGTGTGTGAAAAAACGCTACCGTTTCTGGGAAAAACGCGGGAGTGGCTGGAGAAACGGAGGAGTGTCTGGGCGAACGCTGGGTGTGTTTGTGACGTCAAACCAGGAACGAAACTGACTGAACCGATCGCAGATGCCGAGTAAGTGTGGAGCTACTCAGAAACTGCTAAGAAGTGTCTATTCGCAATTCTGCTAATCTTTCGTTCGCAATTTTGATAAGCTAAGATTCACTCCCAGTAGGCGGCGGCTTAGCGTGTGCAAAGCTGCTAAAAGCAGCTTGCGAGCGAACAACTCGGAATGACCCCCATTATTATTATTATTATTATTTTCTATTATATACATCTTTATTCATCTCCTAAACCTGTTTTTACTGAAATGTGCAAACTGCCAAGTGCACAGATAAACAGCTTTTCACTTAGGGGAGGTACACACGGAGAGACCAGTTCTTAAAATCTAAGCAATCTGACTAGATTGCTTAGATTTTAAGCATGGATCTCTCTTGTGTATGCCCCACAGTGATAGCTGCACGTCGCTATTGCCGGTGGTAGATTAGCCTGCATGCAGGTACAATCTAGCACATTGCTCATTTCACCCGCTGGGTGAAATGAGCAGCCCCACCTCGCTCAGCACACATCGTGCTGTGCTGAGCAGGTGGAGAGATGTGTGCTGAGTGGTCTGTGACAGATCGCTCAGCACACATCTCTCCCCGTGTGTACTACTCTTTAGGTTTTTCCATTGTCTTATTAGATAAGCCTGTTAATGACTGTACATGGGGGGTCATTCCGAGTTGTTCGCTCGTTATTTTTCTCTGACGTCCTAGTGGATGCTGGGACTCCGTAAGGACCATGGGGAATAGCGGCTCCGCAGGAGACAGGGCACAAGAATAAAAGCTTTAGGATCAGGTGGTGTGCACTGGCTCCTCCCCCTATGACCCTCCTCCAAGCCTCAGTTAGATTTTTGTGCCCGAACGAGAAGGGTGCAGGCTAGGTGGCTCTCCTGAGCTGCTTAGAATAAAAGTTTAATTTAGGTTTTTTTATTTTCAGTGAGTCCTGCTGGCAACAGGCTCACTGCATCGTGGGACTAAGGGGAGAAGAAGCGAACTCACCTGCGTGCAGAGTGGATTGGGCTTCTTAGGCTACTGGACATTAGCTCCAGAGGGACGATCACAGGTACAGCCTGGATGGGTCACCGGAGCCGCGCCGCCGTCCCCCTTACAGAGCCAGAAGAGACGAAGAGGTCCGGTGAAATCGGCGGCAGAAGACAATCCTGTCTTCAGACTAAGGTAGCGCACAGCACCACAGCTGTGCGCCATTGCTCTCAGCACACTTCACACTCCGGTCACTGAGGGTGCAGGGCGCTAGGGGGGGAGCGCCCTGAGACGCAATATAAATGATAATACCTTAGGTGGCAAAAGAATACATCACATATAGCTCCTGGGCTATATGGATGTATTTTAACCCCTGCCATTTTTACACAAAAGAGCGGGAGATAAGGACGTCGTGAAGGGGCGGAGCCTATCTCCTCAGCACACAAGCGCCATTTTCCCTCACAGTTCCGCTGGAAGGACGGCTCCCTGACTCTCCCCTGCAGTCCTGCTTCAAAATCAGGGTAAAAAAGAGAAGGGGGGGCACTATTGGCAGCAAATGACAATATAAACAGCAGCTATAAGGGAATAACACTTATATAAGGTTATCCCTGTATATATATATATATAGCGCTGGGTGTGTGCTGGCAGACTCTCCCTCTGTCTCTCCAAAGGGCTCGTGGGGTCCTGTCCTCTATCAGAGCATTCCCGGTGTGTGTGCTGTGTGACGGTACGTGTGTGTCGACATGTATGAGGAGGAAAATGATGTGGAGGTGGAGCAATTGCCTGCGTTAGTGATGTCACCCCCTAGGGAGTCGACACCTGACTGGATGATCGTGTTCAAACAATTAAGTGATAATGTCAGCACTTTGCAAAAAACTGTTGACGACATGAGACAGCCGGCAAATCAATTAGTGCCTGTCCAGGCGTCTCAGACACCGTCAGGGGCCCTAAAACGCCCGTTACCTCAGTGGGTCGACACAGACCCAGACACAGATACTGAGTCTAGTGTCGACGGTGATGAGTCGAACGTAATGTCCAGTAGGGCCACACGTTACATGATCACGGCAATGAAGGAAGCATTGCACATTTCTGACACTACAAATACCACTAAGAAGGGTATTATGTGGGGGGTGAAAAAACTACCAATAGTTTTTCCTGAGTCAGATGAATTGAATGAGGTATGTGATAAAGCGTGGGTTTCTCCCGACAAAAAACTGCTAATTTCTAATAAATTATTGGCACTATATCCTTTCCCATCAGAGGTTAGGACACGTTGGGAAACACCCCCTAGGGTAGATAAGGCGCTCACACGTTTATCTAAACAAGTAGCGTTACCGTCTCCTGATACGGCCACCCTCAAAGAACCAGCTGATAGAAGGCTGGAAAATATCCTAAAAAGTATATACACACATACTGGTGTTATACTGCGACCAGCAATCGCTTCAGCCTGGATGTGCAGTGCTGGAGTCGCGTGGTCGGATTCCCTGACTGAAAATATTGATACCCTGGATAGGGACAATATATTGTTAACTATAGAGCATTTGAAGGATGCATTACTATATATGCGTGATGCACAGAGGGATATTTGCACCCTGGCATCAAGAGTAAGTGCTATGTCCATCTCTGCCAGAAGAACGTTATGGACGCGTCAGTGATCAGGGGATGCGGATTCCAAACGACATATGGAAGTATTGCCGTATAAAGGGGAGGAGTTATTTGGGGCTGGTCTTTCGGACCTGGTGGCCACAGCAACGGCTGGAAAGTCCACCTTCTTACCCCAGGTCACTTCACATCAGCAGAAAAAGACACCGTCTTTTCAAACTCAGTCCTTTCGTTCCCATAAATACAAGCGAGCAAAAGGCCATTCTTTTCTGCCCCGGGGCAGAGGAAGGGGAAAAAGACTGCACCATGCAGCCGCTTCCCAGGACCAGAAGCCTTCCCCTGCTTCTGCCAAGTCTTCAGCATGACGCTGGGGCTTTACAAGCAGACTCAGACTTGGTGGGGGCCCGTCTCAAGAATTTCAACGCGCAGTGGGCTCACTCGCAAGTGGATCCCTGGATTCTACAGGTAGTATCGCAGGGGTACAAACTGGAATTCGAGGCGTTTCCCCCTCGCCGGTTCCTGAAGTCTGCTCTGCCAAAGTCTCCCTCCGACAGGGAGGCAGTTCTGGAAGCCATTCACAAGCTGTATTCCCAGCAGGTGATAATCAAGGTACCCCTCCTACAACAAGGAAAGGGGTATTATTCCACGCTGTTTGTGGTACCGAAGCCGGACGGCTCGGTGAGACCAATTTTAAATCTGAAATCCTTGAACACTTACATAAAAAGGTTCAAATTCAAGATGGAGTCACTCAGAGCGGTGATAGCGAACCTGGAAGAAGGGGACTATATGGTGTCTCTGGACATCAAAGATGCTTATCTCCACGTCCCAATCTACCCTTCTCACCAAGGGTATCTCAGGTTTGTAGTACAAGACTGTCATTATCAGTTTCAGACGCTGCCGTTTGGGTTGTCCACGGCACCTCGGGTCTTTACCAAGGTAATGGCCGAAATGATGATTCTTCTTCGAAGAAAAGGCATTTTAATTATCCCTTACTTGGACGATCTCCTGATAAGGGCAAGGTCCAGGGAACAGTTAGAAGTCGGAGTAGCACTATCTCAGGTAGTGTTACGTCAGCACGGGTGGATCCTAAATATTCCAAAATCGCAGCTGATTCCAACGACACGTCTTCTGTTCCTAGGAATGATTCTGGACACAGTCCAGAAGAAGGTGTTTCTCCCGGAGGAGAAGGCCAAGGAGTTATCCGAGCTAGTCAGGAACCTCCTAAAACCAGGCCAGGTGTCAGTGCATCAGTGCACTAGGGTCCTGGGAAAAATGGTGGCTTCTTACGAAGCAATTCCATTCGGAAGATTCCATGCAAGAACGTTTCAGTGGGATCTACTGGACAAATGGTCCGGATCGCATCTTCAGATGCAGCAGCGGATAACCCTGTCACCAAAGACAAGGGTGTCCCTCCTGTGGTGGTTGCAGAGTTCTCATCTTCTAGAGGGCCGCAGATTCGGCATTCAGGATTGGATCCTGGTGACCACGGATGCAAGCCTGAGAGGCTGGGGAGCAGTCACACAGGGAAGAAACTTCCAGGGCTTGTGGTCAAGCATGGAAACATCTCTTCATATAAACATTCTGGAACTACGGGCCATTTACAATGCCCTAAGTCAAGCGAAACCCCTGCTTCAGGGTCAGGCGGTATTGATCCAATCGGACAACATCACGTCAGTCGCCCACGTAAACAGACAGGGCGGCACGAGAAGCAGGAGGGCAATGGCAGAAGCTGCAAGGATTCTTCGCTGGGCGGAAAATCATGTGATAGCACTGTCAGCAGTGTTCATTCCGGGAGTGGACAACTGGGAAGCAGACTTCCTCAGCAGACACGACCTTCACCCGGGGGAGTGGGGACTTCATCCAGAAGTCTTCCACATGATTGTGAACCGTTGGGAAAAACCAAAGGTGGACATGATGGCGTCCCGTCTAAACAAAAAACTAGACAGATATTGCGCCAGGTCAAGGGACCCTCAGGCAATAGCGGTGGACGCTCTGGTAACACCGTGGGTGTACCAGTCAGTGTATGTGTTCCCTCCTCTGCCTCTCATACCAAAAGTACTGAGAATCATAAGAAGGAGAGGAGTAAGAACTATACTCGTGGTCCCGGATTGGCCGAGAAGGACTTGGTATCCGGAACTTCAGGAGATGCTCACGGACGAACCATGGCCTCTACCTCTAAGAAAGGACCTGCTCCAGCAGGGGCCTTGTCTGTTCCAAGACTTACCGCGGCTGCGTTTGACGGCGTGGCGGTTGAACGCCGGATCCTGAAGGAAAAAGGCATTCCAGATGAAGTCATCCCTACCCTGGTCAAGGCCAGGAAGGATGTAACCGCAAAACATTATCACCGCATTTGGCAAAAATATGTTGCGTGGTGTGAGGCCAGGAAGGCCCCTACAGAGGAATTTCAACTGGGTCGTTTCCTCCATTTCCTGCAAACAGGACTGTCTATGGGCCTAAAATTAGGGTCCATTAAGGTTCAAATTTCGGCCCTGTCGATTTTCTTCCAAAAAGAACTGGCTTCAGTACCTGAAGTTCAGACATTTGTAAAAGGGGTACTGCATATACAGCCTCCTTTTGTGCCCCCAGTGGCACCTTGGGATCTCAATGTTGTGTTGAGTTTCCTAAAGTCACATTGGTTTGAACCACTCACCACTGTGGACTTAAAATATCTCACATGGAAGGTGACGATGCTGTTAGCCCTGGCTTCAGCCAGGCGTGTGTCAGAATTGGCGGCTTTATCGTATAAAAGCCCTTACTTAATATTTCATTCTGACAGGGCAGAATTGAGGACTCGTCCTCAATTTCTACCTAAGGTGGTTTCTGCATTTCACATGAACCAACCTATTGTGGTACCTGCGGCTACTAAGGACTTGGAGGACTCCAAGTTGCTTGACGTGGTCAGGGCCCTGAAAATATATGTTTCCAGGACGGCTGGAGTCAGAAAATCTGACTCGCTGTTTATCCTGTATGCACCCAACAAATTAGGTGCTCCTGCTTCTAAGCAGACGATTGCTCGTTGGATTTGTAGTACAATTCAGCTTGCACATTCGGTGGCAGGCCTGCCACAGCCAAAATCGGTAAAAGCCCATTCCACAAGGAAAGTGGGTTCATCTTGGGCGGCTGCCCGAGGGGTCTCGGCTTTACAACTTTGCCGAGCAGCTACTTGGTCAGGGGCAAACACGTTTGCTAAATTCTACAAATTTGATACCCTGGCTGAGGAGGACCTGGAGTTCTCTCATTCGGTGCTGCAGAGTCATCCGCACTCTCCCGCCCGTTTGGGAGCTTTGGTATAATCCCCATGGTCCTTACGGAGTCCCAGCATCCACTAGGACGTCAGAGAAAATAAGATTTTACTTACCGATAATTCTATTTCTCGTAGTCCGTAGTGGATGCTGGGCGCCCATCCCAAGTGCGGATTGTCTGCAATACTTGTATATAGTTATTGTTACAAAAATTCGGGTTATTATTGTTGGGAGCCATCTTTCAGAGGCTCTTTTTCGTTCTATCATACTGTTAACTGGGTTCAGATCACGAGTTGTACGGTGTGATTGGTGTGGCTGGTATGAGTCTTACCCGGGATTCAATATCCTTCCTTATTATGTACGCTCGTCCGGGCACAGTATCCTAACTGAGGCTTGGAGGAGGGTCATAGGGGGAGGAGCCAGTGCACACCACCTGATCCTAAAGCTTTTATTCTTGTGCCCTGTCTCCTTCGGAGCCGCTATTCCCCATGGTCCTTACGGAGTCCCAGCATCCACTACGGACTACGAGAAATAGATTTATCGGTAAGTAAAATCTTATTTTTTTTCGCAACGGAGCGATTAGTCGCGCATGCGCAATGTCCGCAGTGCGACTGCGCCAAGTAAATTTGCTATGCAGTTAGGAATTTTACTCACGGATTTTTCTTCGTTCTGGTGATCGTAATGTGAAGTGGGTGTTTCTGGGCGGAAACAGGCCGTTTTATGGG
Source organism: Pseudophryne corroboree (assembly GCF_028390025.1). Classification (NCBI taxonomy): domain Eukaryota; kingdom Metazoa; phylum Chordata; class Amphibia; order Anura; family Myobatrachidae; genus Pseudophryne; species Pseudophryne corroboree. The sequence continues at coordinate 595,582,851 of NC_086446.1, read as the reverse complement.
TGTGTGCGAAAAAACGCTACCGTTTCTGGGAAAAACGTGGCTGAAGAAACGGAGGAGTGTCTGGGCGAACGCTGGGTGTGTTTGTGACGTCAAACCAGGAACGACAAGCACTGAACTGATCGCAGATGCCGAGTAAGTTTGAAGCTACTCAGAAACTGCTAAGAGGTGTGTAATCGCAATTTTGAGAATCTTTCGTTCGCAATTTTACTATGCTAAGATTCACTCCCAGTAGGTGGCGGCTTAGCGTGTGCAAAGCTGCTAAAAGCAGCTTGCGAGCGAACAACTCGAAATGAGGGCCATGGTCTTTAATATTGTGTATGTCAGAGACAAAGTGAAAAATTCTGGCGTTATACAATGCAGAGGCAATCTATAAAATGGATGGGCGTTCTATAAAATGCTTGGTTTGTTTTAATACCCCTTTTCTACTAGCTTTTTTAAACACGGGTAAATGCGCGGGGGCGCGCATTTACTCGTGTTTTTCCCTAGTGGAAACGGGTCCCCCGGCAAATTCCCGGATCAAGTAATCCGGGAATCCTACCCTGGTAGCTAGCCGGGTTGAACACGTGTTCAACCCGGCTAGCTGTCTAGTGTGAACGGGAGCCGTGTCGAGGCGACACGGCTCCCGTTCACAGTGCATAGGGAGGGCGGCGCTGGGAGATCATGTGATCTCCCAGCGCAGCCCCTGCCGCGTCACTAGCGCGTCACCAACCCGGCAATTGCCGGGTTGGTGAGCGCTGTCTGCAGGGGGCTGTAGCACGGGTCGCAGCCGTGTCAGGCGACACGGCTGCGACCCCTGCTACGCTAGTGGAAAATAAGAATTTACTTACCGATAATTCTATTTCTCGTAGTCCGTAGTGGATGCTGGGGACTCAGTAAGGACCATGGGGAATAGCGGCTCCGCAGGAGACTGGGCACAAAAGTAAAGCTTTAGAACTACCTGGTGTGCACTGGCTCCTCCCCCTATGACCCTCCTCCAAGCCTCAGTTAGGATACTGTGCCCGGACGAGCGTACACAATAAGGAAGGATTTTGAATCCCGGGTAAGACTCATACCAGCCACACCAATCACACCATATAACTTGTGATCTAAACCCAGTTAACAGCATGATAACAGAGGAGCCTCTAGAAAAGATGGCTCACTACAGCAATAACCCGATTTTTTTTTTTTTTTTGGTAACAATAACTATGTACCAGTATTGCAGACAATCCGCACTTGGGATGGGCGCCCAGCATCCACTACGGACTACGAGAAATAGAATTATCGGTAAGTAAATTCTTATTTTCTCTGACGTCCTAGTGGATGCTGGGGACTCCGTAAGGACCATGGGGATTATACCAAAGCTCCTAAACGGGCGGGAGAGTGCGGATGACTCTGCAGCACCAAATGAGAGAACTCCAGGTCCTCCTCAGCCAGGGTATCAAATTTGTAGAATTTTACAAACGTATTTGCTCCTGACCAAGTAGCTGCTCGGCAAAGTTGTAAAGCCGAGACCCCTCGGGCAGCCGCCCAAGATGAGCCCACCTTCCTTGTGGAATGGGCTTTTACAGATTTTGTCTGTGGCAGGCCTGCCACAGAATGTGCAAGCTGAATTGTACTACAAATCCAACGAGCAATAGTCTGCTTAGAAGCAGGAGCACCCAGCTTGTTGGGTGCATACAGAATAAACAACGAGTCAGATTTTCTGACTCCAGCCGTCCTGGAAACCTATATTTCCAGGGCCCTGACAACGTCTAGCAACTTGGAGTCCTCCAAGTCCCTAGTAGCCGCAGGCACCACAATAGGTTGATTCAGGTGAAACGCTGAAAACCACCTTAGGGAGAAACTGAGGACAAGTCCTCAATTCCGCCCTGTCCGAATGGAAAATCAGATGAGGGCTTTTACAGGATGAAGCCGCCAATTCTGACACGCACCTGGCCCAGGCCAGGGCCAACAGCATGACCACTTTCCATGTGAGATATTTTAACTCCACATATTTAAGTGGTTCAAACCAATGTGTCTTTTGGAACCCAAAAAACTACATTTAGATCCCAAGGTGCCACTGGAGGCACAAAAGGAGGCTGTATATACAGTACCCCTTTCACAAACGTCTGAACTTCAGGGACTGAAGCTAGTTCTTTTTGGAAGAAAATTGACAGGGCCGAAATTTGAACCTTAATGGACCCCCATTTCAGGCCCATAGACACTCCTGTTTGCAGGAAATGAAGGAATCGACCTAGTTGAAAATTCCTCCGTCGAGGCCTTACTGGCCTCGCACCACGCAACATATTTTCGCCAAATGCGGTGATAATGTTTTGCGGTTATATCTTTCCTGGCTTTGATCAGGATAGGAATGACTTCATCCGGAATGCCTTTCTCCTTCAGGATCCGGCGTTCAACCGCCATGCCGTCAAACGCAGTCGCGGTAAGTCTTGGAACAGACAGGGTCCTTGCTGGAGCAGGTCCCTTCTTAGAGGTAGAGGCCACGGATCCTCCGTGAGCATCTCTTGAAGTTCCGGTTACCAAGTCCTTCTTGGCCAATCCGGAGCCCGAATATAGTGCTTACTCCTCTCCATCTTATAATTCTCAGTACCTTGGGTATGAGAGGCAGAGGAGGGAAAACATACACTGACTGGTACACACACTGTGTTACCAGAGCGTCTACAGCTATTGCCGGAGGGTCCCTTGACCCGGCGCAATACTTGTCGAGTTTTATAAACATGTGGAAGACTTCTGGGTGAAGTCCCCACTTGCTGACAGTGCTATCACATGATTTTCCGCCCAGCGAAGAATCCTTGCAGCTTCTGCCATTGCCCTCCTGCTTCTTGTGTCACCCTGTCTGTTTACGTGGGTGACTGCCGTGATGTTGTCCGAATGGATCAACTCCGGGTGACCTTGAAGCAGAGGTCTTGCTGAGCTTAGAGCATTGTAAATGGCCCTTAGCTTCAGGATATTTATGTGAAGTGATGTCTCCAGGCTTGACCATAAGCTCTGGAAATTCCTTCCCTGTGTGACTGCTCCCCAGCCTCGCAGGCTGGCATCCGTGGTCACCAGGACCCAGTCCTGAATGTCGAATCTGCGGCCCTCTAGAAGATGAGCACTCTGCAACCACCACAGGAGAGACACCCTTGTGCTTGGTGACAGGGTTATCCGCTGATGCATCTGAAGATGCGACCCGGACCATTTGTCCAGCAGGTCCCACTGGAAAGTTCTTGCGTGGAATCTGCCGAATGGGATTGCTTCGTAGGAACCCACCATTTTTCCCAGAACCCTTTCATTGATGTACTGAGACTTGGCTCGGTTATAGGAGGTTCCCGACTAGCTCGGATAACTCCCTGACTTTCTCCTCCGGGAGAAACACCTTTTTCTGGACTGTGTCCAGGATCATCCCTAGGAACAGACGACAAGTCGTCGGAATCAGCTGCGATTTTGGAATATTGAGAATCCAATCGTGCTGCCGCAACACTACCTGAGATAGTGCTACACCGACCTCCAACTGTTCCCTGGATCTTAACCTTATCAGGGAATCGTCCAAGTAAGGGATAACTAAAATTCCCTTCCTTCGAAGGAGTATCATCATTTCGGCCATTACCTTGGTAAAGACCCGGGGTGCCGTGGACCATCCATACGGCAGCGTCTGAAACTGATAGTGACAGTTCTGTACCATAAACCTGAGGTACCCTTGGTGAGAAGGGTAAATTGGGACATGAAGGTAAGCATCCTTGATGTCCCGAGACATCATGTAGTCCCCTTCTTCCAGGTTCGCAATCACTGCTCTGAGTGACTCAATCTTGAATTTGAACCTCCGTATGTAAGTGTTCAAGATTTTAGATTTAGAATCGGTCTCACCGAGCCGTCCGGCTTCGGTACCACAACAGTGTGGAATAATACCCCGTTCCCTGTTGCAGGAGGGGTACCTTGATTATCACCTGCTGGGAATACAGCTTGTGAATGGCTTCCAAAACTGCCTCCCTGTCAGAAGGAGACATCGGTAAAGCCGACTTTAGGAAACGGCGAGGGGGAGACGTCTCGAATTCCAATTTGTACCCCTGAGATATCACCTGAAGGATCCAGGGGTCTACTTGCGAGTGAGCCCACTGCGCGCTGAAATTCATTGAGACGGGCCCCCACCGTGCCTGATTCTGCTTGTAAAGCCCCAGCGTCATACTGAGGGCTTGGCAGAGGCGGGAGAGGGCTTCTGTTCCTGGGAACTGGCTGATTTCTGCAGCCTTTTTCCTCTCCCTCTGTCACGGGGCAGAAATGAGGAACCTTTTGCCCGCTTGCCCACGAAAAGACTGCGCCTGATAATACGGCGTCTTCTTATGTTGAGAGGCGACCTGGGGTACAAACGTGGATTTCCCAACTGTTGCCGTGGCCACTAGGTCTGAAAGACCGACCCCAAATAACTCCTCCCTTTAATAAGGCAATACTTCCAAATGCCGTTTGGAATCCGCATCACCTGACCACTGTCGTGTCCATAACCCTCTACTGGCAGAAATGGACAACGCACTTAGACTTGATGCCAGTCGGCAAATATTCCGCTGTGCATCACGCATATATAGAAATGCATCTTTTAAATGCTCTATAGGCAATAATATACTGTCCCTATCTAGGGTATCAATATTTTCAGTCAGGGAATCCGACCACGCCAACCCAGCACTGCACATCCAGGCTGAGGCGATTGCTGGTCGCAGTATAACACCAGTATGTGTGTAAATACATTTTAGGACACCCTCCTGCTTTCTATCAGCAGGATCCTTAAGGGCGGCCATCTCAGGAGAGGGTAGAGCCCTTGTTCTTACAAGCATGTGAGCGCTTTATCCACCCTAGGGGGTGTTTCCCAACGCACCCTAACCTCTGGCGGGAAAGGATATAATGCCAATAACATTTTAGAAATTAGCAGTTGTTATCGGGGGAAACCCACGCATCATCACACATCTCATTTAATTTCTCAAAATCAGGAAAACTACAGGTAGTTTTTCCTCACCGAACATAATACCCCTTTTTGGTGGTACTCGTATTATCAGAAATGTGTAAAACATTTTTCATTGCCTCAATCATGTAACGTGTGGCCCTACTGGAAGTCACATTTGTCTCTTCACCGTCGACACTGGAGTCAGTATCCGTGTCGGCGTCTATATCTGCCATCTGAGGTAACGGGCGCTTTAGAGCCCCTGACGGCCTATGAGACGTCTGGACAGGCACAAGCTGAGTAGCCGGCTGTCTCATGTCAACCACTGTCTATTATACAGAGCTGACACTGTCACGTAATTCCTTCCAACAGTTCATCCACTCAGGTGTCGACCCCCTAGGGGGTGACATCACTATTACAGGCAATCTGCTCCGTCTCCACATCATTTTTCTCCTCATACATGTCGACACAAACGTACCGACACACAGCACACACATAGGGAATGCTCTGATAGAGGACAGGACCCCACTAGCCCTTTGGGGAGACAGAGGGAGAGTTTGCCAGCACACACCAGAGCGCTATATATATATACAGGGATAACCTTATATAAGTGTTTTTCCCCTTATAGCTGCTGTATTTTTAATACTGCGTGTAATTAGTGCCCCCCTCTCTTTTTTAACCCTTTCTGTAGTGTAGTGACTGCAGGGGAGAGCCAGGGAGCTTCCCTCCAACGGAGCTGTGAGGGAAAATGGCGCCAGTGTGCTGAGGAGATAGGCTCTGCCCCCTTCTCGGCGGCCTTATCTCCCGTTTTTCTGGATATTCTGGCAGGGGTTAAATTCATCCATATAGCCCAGGAGCTATATGTGATGCATTTTTTGCCATCCAAGGTGTTTTTATTGCGTCTCAGGGCGCCCCCCCCCCAGCGCCCTGCACCCTCAGTGACCGGAGTGTGGAGTGTGCTGAGAGCAATGGCGCACAGCTGCAGTGCTGTGCGCTACCTTGTTGAAGACAGGACGTCTTCTGCCGCCGATTTTCCGGACCTCTTCTGTCTTCTGGCTCTGTAAGGGGGCCGGCGGCGCGGCTCTGGGACTTATCCATGGCTGGACCTGTGATCGGTCCCTCTGGAGCTAATGTCCAGTAGCCTAAGAAGCCCAATCCACTCTGCACGCAGGTGAGTTCGCTTCTTCTCCCCTTAGTCCCTCGATGCAGTGAGCCTGTTGCCAGCAGGTCTCACTGAACCTAAAAAACCTAAAACTAAACTTTTCACTAAGCAGCTCAGGAGAGCCACCTAGTGTGCACCCTTCTCGTTCGGGCACAAAAATCTAACTGAGGCTTGGAGGAGGGTCATAGGGGGAGGAGCCAGTGCACACCAGGTAGTTCTAAAGCTTTACTTTTGTGCCCAGTCTCCTGCGGAGCCGCTATTCCCCATGGTCCTTACGGAGTCCCCAGCATCCACTAGGACGTCAGAGAAAAGGGGTATTAGTATGAAATGGGCATGTTCTGTTATCTGCCTGTTGTCTCAGCGTTCTATAGAACAGTGGTTCTCAAACTGTCCTCACGACTCCATATAGTTCATTTTTTTCATGTCACCTAGATGGGAACAGGAATATGACCAACTGTCACATTTCAAAGATCCACAGGTGACCTGGAAAACATGAACTGTGTGTGGTCCTGAGGACCGAATTTGAGAACCACTGCTATAGAATATTTGCAGTTTACACATTGCACATGAGTTGTCTGAGTTGCCATAATGGTAAGAAATAAAAAGAAAAATCAGGTTCTTCAGATGCAATGGAAATGTTTTCAGCAAATGCAGCAACTTTCCTCACTCCATATGCTGTGACACTGGCAGAGTGACAACGATGGATTGATACAATCTTATCTGGATAGTTAATTTTTTATAGCATAATTATGCAGTATAATTAATTAAAATTAGATAAACATTTTACTGATCTTTCTATTGAAACCAAACTTGACCTTCAGAATGAATTCACAACAAATTGTTTAGCATTCTGAATAACCTTATCCTACTGCTAGATGAGTGATACCAGGATACTTACAGTATGTGTTTCTGGATTCATTAACCTACTAGTTACCATATCGTGTTTGGAATGGAATGTCACTTAGCAGTAGAAAACATATACAATATATTTATAATTGTTAGCATTGTTCCATTGATGGACTAATTTAGATTAAAGAGAAAAAGTATTTGAAGATCAATTTTGATTCAGAATTTTATAACAGTCATCTCTACTATATCACAGCAGCTATATCATGTCATAAAAGCGGTATTGTTGATATAGGCATTTGTTTTTAATCATTAGTTTTATTATATATCTACAGTATGAAAACCAGGCACAGTAACACAGTGCATTTATACATTTGCCTAGTTATTGTTTTGTATATACTGTTCTGTAATCTATACATCGCCTCTATTGCCTGTAAATACTGGTTAAAGCTTAGATACAAGTGTGCATTTCCAGACGTGTTTACCATGAGATAAGAAATATCTTCTGTGCAGCCTTCAGTATGATAAAAATGTAAGTTAATACAACCTAAGTGCATGTAATGCATCAGAATTCCACTGTCAGTGTTTAAAAATGTGAAGCTGGATCCGGTCAGCATACCGGCAATTGAAATACCGATTCCGGACTCCCGACACTACTCAGAATGCCGGCACTGGGATCCCGACATTGATCAATATCCCAGCACCGGGATCCCGACTGCCGAGATCAAGAACGAAAATTTGCCAGCCCTCCAGAGAGGTGATATGGCGGAGGTGGGGGAGAAGGGGGAAGGTGTTAGGCTCATGATGCACATACTTTTAGATAATGTGTCTATACAGGTCTATAAAATATATTACATTTTAAATGTAACTGCCTGCACTATGCGTTTAATTTGCTTTGACAAGTAGAATTAAATGCTTGCATATAATGTCCATGTGTATATAATATCTCTTAAATATGCAGAGATGGCATTTTTCCTGCACACAACAAATTGTGTCCTTTTGTTTCTCCTGTTCATATCCAACAAATGTTACATTGAAGGTGAGACAGTGGAGGAGGCAGTACGGAGGGAGGTAGCAGAAGAAGTTGGGCTGGTAGTGGATGCTCTCAGATATTCTGGATCCCAGCACTGGCCATTCCCTATCAGCTCACTAATGGTGGCATGTCACGCCACAGCGAAGGATGAAGAGGTGAGCATTACCTGCATTAGGCGATTGGTTTAGGGGATGTTGTGGATCTGCCCACTAAAGAGTGTTTGTGCCTCTCTGAGAAGTCCATAGTGTAAAGGTGCCCATGCAGTAGACAATATTATGAGCGATTTGGCCATTTCCGACTGATCGGAACAACAAATCATTCATAATAGTGCAGATCGCTCAGTGTCTATGAACGATAACAATTCGATGCGCGTTCCCGTGGGCCATTTGATGTATGGGAAAGATCTGAAGCTATCATGCTTCTGTATGTGGCCACTCCTCATATCTTAAAATCTATCTTAAGATATATGTTATGTGTATGCACAAAATCATTTGTCCAGGACTGCCGGGTACTGCCGGGGAGTTCAAGGAAAATCGTTGATGAGGGGTGGTAGTCATGTGACCGCCGGTCGGCTGACCGACAGTCACATGACCTCCTCCGTGAGCCCGACGGCTCACTATCCCGATGGTCGGCATGCCGACCAACAGGGAGACTATTTCCACTCGTGGGTGTCCACGACACCCATAGAGTGGGAATAGAACCCGTGGCGACCGCAGGTCGCCACCGAGCCCGCAGCGTGGCGAGCGCAGCGAGCCCGCAAGGGGCTTGCTGCACTCGCCCCTCCCCGCCGGGATCCCGGCGTCGGTATGCTCCCGGGATCCCGGCGTCGGTAAGGTGACCGGCGGTCAGGAGACCGCCGGTCACCCGTACTACACCCGTTGATGAGATAACATAGTTTTAAAGTCAGCCAGTGTATGGGCACCTTAAGAATGTAATTGTCAGTTATACTGTCTACTCTAGCTGGTACTCTTAAGGCCCATACACACTTGCCGATAAAAAGAGCGACCTCGCTCATTTTCACCCTTCCTGAGCAACCTCGCTCATTTTTTGGGCCAGTGTGTATCCCGCCAGCGACGGTCGATGCGCGGCCCCGCCGGTCTGCAACGATCGTCCCTGTCGGCAGTGCATGCAAGCTCGATCTGGACTGTCGTCCAGGAGCTACATGCACGGCCGGTGGCTGCGAGATGTCACTGAGCGATATGAGTGGTCATATCGCTCAATGTGTACGGGAGGCCGCCGACCGCCCAGCTCGGCACGGGAAACACTAGATGACGACATCTAGTGTGTAAGGACCTTTAGGGGTCTATTCAAAAAGCAGTGAAAAGAGTGGATAAGTGAGCCTGTGGAGAAGTTGCCAATGGCAACCAATCAGCTGCTCCGTACAATTGTATAGTATGCAAATTAGAAATGTTACTTCAATGCTGATTGGTTGCCATTAGCAACTTCTCCACTGGTCACTTCTCCACACTTTTCACTCCTTCATGAATAGACCCCTTAGTCCAGGGATGGGGAACCTTCGGCCCTCCAGCTGTTGTTGAACTACACGTCCCAGCATGCCCTGCAACAATTTTAGCATGGGCAAATAACAAAGCTGTAGCAAGGCATGCTGGTATGTGTAGTTCAACAACAGCTGAAGGGCCAAAGGTTCCCCACCCCTGCCTTAGTCCTTTATGTCTATGAAATGTTGCACAGCTTGTGGAGGCATATGTGCTGTCTATATATTTGAGTTTTACCTGCAATTAATTAGAAAAATATAAATAAGACTGTCGGAAGACTTTGTATTCTCTGAAATGAATTTATTCTTTCATCTAAAGTGGTTTTAAGCCTTGATGTGACATTTGTTTATTGGCTTGTATGTGCCTTTTTACCACTATGAATAACAAATGCGATACTATACTGCTTTTTGGATAGAAATACCCCCTAAAATGTGAGAAAGAATGATTTTACTTCTCACAATGATATATAGTGAAACCACAGATCCTCCTACTTACTACACATTGAAGATTTGTAAATCTTACACAGTGCTGACCATTGTCTCCTATGCAGCTCATTATCAACAGAGCAGAGATAGAAGATGCCAGGTGGTTCACCTTGGAAGAGGTGATTGAAGCTCTTCAAGTGAAGATGATGCCGAATAATCTACCAGATGGCACTTTGCCAGTTTGGGTACCACCAAAGCTTGCGATAGCACATCAGCTTATACAGGAATGGGTACAAGAGCAGACAAGCAGTTAATGATTACAGTAATCCCACACTCTCTGTTTAGAATATTAAAGTACCAACTTTTTCAAATGTAAATGGACCAGTTTTCTCGTGTTAGAAAACAAATGTAAATGGACCAGTTTTCTCGTGTTAGAAAACCATACATACAGATGTGTCCTCATACACTGTTGCTCAAGACGCTGCAAAAAGCCCCTCTCGGTAGCAAGCGAGAGTGACTAAAACTACTTTGCTAGATTACACTGATCAATTTGATACACAACATTTGTACATTTGTGTGTGACTGAGCCTGCATCTGTGTGAGAAATGCTGTGGTGCAGTGACTGCAGCTTTTTCTCACGAAGTTCCGTTGTGCTTCATCTGCGACTTTGTATGTGTTTAAATCTAATTCCATCAGTCGAGTACACTTTGAATAGTGTTTTGCTGCATCTATGATGTGAATAAGATGCCAAATGTAAAGAATACTACGGTATGTTTCTCCTCTCTGTCGCATCAGGTGCGTACAGACGTTAGGTGTATGAGGACACATGTAGAGTTCACATCAATAACTGTGCCATTTTATTTATATTAATATTAATTTGAAGATTCAATATTCCTAATGGAATTTTAATTTCTCTTACGTCCTAGAGGATGCTGGGGACTCCGTAAGGACCATGGGGATAGACGGGCTCCGCAGGAGACATGGGCACTTTAAGAAAGACTTTAGGTATGGGTGTGCACTGGCTCCTCCCTCTATGCCCCTCCTCCAGACCTCAGTTTACTACTGTGCCCAGAGGAGACTGGGTGCATTACAGGGAGCTCTCCTGAGTTTCCTGAAAGAAAGTATTTTGTTAGGTTTTTTATTTTCAGGGAGCCTGCTGGCAACAGACTCCCTGCATCGTGGGACTGAGGAGAGAGAAGCAGACTTACTTCTGTGAGTTTCAAGGCTCTGCTTCTTAGGCTACTGGACACCATTAGCTCCAGAGGGATCGGTATGCACGTCTCACCCTCGCCGTCCGTCCCAGAGCCGCGCCGCCGTCCTCCTCACAGAGCCGGAAGGTAGAAGCCTGGTGAGTATGAGAAGAAAAGAAGACTTCAGAGGCGGCAGAAGACTTCATGATCTTCACTGAGGTAACGCACAGCGGTGAAGCTGTGCGCCATTGCTCCCATACACCTCACACACGGCAGTCACTGTAAGGGTGCAGAGCGCAGGGGGGGCGCCCTGGGCAGCATATAAACCTCTCTTTGGCAAAAAAAAATATATATACAGCTGGGCATTGTATATATAAAGAGCCCCCGCCAGTTTTTAGTATATTTGAGCGGAACAGAAGCCCGCAGCCGAGGGGGCGGGGCTTCTCTCTCAGCACTCACCAGTGCCATTTTCTCCACAGCACAGCGCTGAGAGGAAGCTCCCCGGACTCTCCCCTGCTTATTCCACGGTGAAGGAGGGTTTTGAAGAAGGGGGGGGGGGGCACATAATTTGGCGCATATATATATGTACAACAGCGCTACTGGGTAAACATATATTTATATAGTGTTTTTTCCTGGGTCATATAGCGCTGGGTGTGTGCTGGCATACTCTCTCTCTGTCTCTCCAAAGGGCCTTGTGGGGGGACTGTCTTCAGATAAGAGGATTCCCTGAGTGTGTGTTGTGTCGGTACGCGTGTGTCGACATGTCTGAGGTAAAAGGCTTTCAGGGGGAGGAGGAGGAGAAAATGAATGTGGTGTCTCCGTCGACAACGCCGACACCTAACTGGATGGATACGTGGAATGTTTTAAGTGCTAATGTAAATTTATTGCACAAAAGATTAGACAAAGCTGAAGATAGGGAACAGCCAGGGAATCAACCCATGTCTGTCCCTATGTCACAGGGACCTTCGGGTTCTCAAAAGCGCCCACTATCCCAAATAGTAGACACAAATACCTACACGGATTCTGACTCCAGTGTCGACTACGATGATGCAAAATTACAGCCAAAATTGGCTAAATGTATTCGATATATGATTATTGCAATAAAAGATGTTTTGCATATCACAGAGGAACCCCCTGTCCCTGACACGAGGGTACACATGTATAAGGAAAAGAAACCTGAGGTAACTTTTTCTCCCTCACATGAGCTGAACGAGTTATGTGAAAAAGCTTGGGAATCTCCAAACAAAAAACTGCAGATTCCCAAAAGGATTCTTATGGCGTATCCTTTCCCGCCAACGGACAGGATACGGTGGGAATCCTCCCCTAGGGTGGACAAAGCGTTGACACGCTTATCCATGAAGATAGCGCTGCCATCCCAAGATACGGCTACCCTCAGGGATCCTGCTGATCGCAAGCAGGAGGTTACCTTGAAGTCCATTTACACGCATTCGGGTACCTTACTCAGACCGGCTATTGCGTCGGCCTGGGTGTGTAGCGCTGTAGCGGCATGGACGGATACCTTATCAGCGGAAATTGAAACCCTAGATAAGGATACCATCTTATTGACCCTAGGACATATAAAGGATGCTGTCTTATATATGAGAGATGCTCAAAGAGACATTGGTCTATTGGGTTCTAGAATCAACGCTATGTCGATTTCTGCTAGACGAGTCCTATGGACCCGGCAATGGACAGGTGATGCCGATTCAAAAAGGCATATGGAGGTTTTACCTTACAACGGTGAGGAATTGTTTGGAGAAGGTCTCTCGGACCTGGTCTCCACAGCTACAGCTGGTAAATCCAATTTTTTGCCTTATATTCCCTCACAGCCTAAGAAAGCGCCACATTATCAGATGCAGTCCTTTCGGTCACAGAAAAACAATAAAGTACGAGGTGCGTCCTTTCTTGCCAGAGGTAAGGGAAGAGGAAAGAAGCTGCACAACACAGCTAGTTCTCAGGAACAGAAGTCCTCCCCGGCCTCTACAAAATCCACCGCATGACGCTGGGGCTCCGCTAAGGGAGTCCGCCCCAGTGGGGGCACGTCTTCGGGTTTTCAGCCACATCTGGGTTCACTCACAGGTGGATCCCTGGGCAATAGAAATTGTTTCTCAGGGTTACAGGCTGGAATTCGAAGAGGTGCCTCCGCGCCGGTTTTTCAAATCGGCCCTGCCGACTTCTCCCCCAGAAAGGGAGGTAGTGTTAAATGCAATTCACAAATTGTATCTTCAACAGGTGGTGGTCAAGGTTCCCCTACTTCAACAAGGGAGGGGATATTATTCAACCCTGTTTGTAGTCCCGAAACCGGACGGTTCGGTCAGACCCATTTTAAATTTAAAATCCCTGAACCAATACTTGAAAAAGTTCAAGTTCAAGATGGAATCGCTCAGGGCGGTCATCGCCAGCCTGGAAGGGGGGGATTTTATGGTATCTCTGAACATAAAGGATGCGTACCTTCATGTTCCCATATATCCACCTCATCAGGCATACCTGAGATTTGTGGTACAGGATTGTCATTACCAATTTCAGACGTTGCCGTTTGGGCTTTCCACGGCCCCGAGGATTTTCACTAAGGTAATGGCGGAAATGATGGTGCTCCTGCGCAAGCAGGGTGTCACAATTATCCCGTACTTGGACGATCTCCTCATAAAAGCGAGATCACGAGAGCAGTTACTGAACAGCGTGTCACTTTCACTGAAGGTGTTACAGCAACACGGCTGGATTCTCAATATCCCGAAGTCGCAGCTGGTTCCTACGACTCGTCTGACCTTCTTGGGCATGATTCTGGATACAGACCAGAAAAAGGTTTTTCTTCCGACGGAAAAGGCTCAGGAACTCATGACTCTGGTCAGGAACCTATTAAAACCAAAACAGGTGTCAGTGCATCACTGCACTCGAGTCCTGGGAAAGATGGTGGCATCTTACGAGGCCATTCCGTTTGGCAGGTTCCATGCGAGGACCTTCCAATGGGACCTATTGGACAAGTGGTCTGGGTCACATCTACAGATTCATCGGTTGATCACCCTGTCCCCCAGGGCCAGGGTATCTCTCCTGTGGTGGCTGCAGAGTGCTCACCTTCTAGAGGGCCGCAGGTTCGGCATTCAGGACTGGGTTCTGGTGACCACGGACGCGAGCCTCCGAGGTTGGGGAGCAGTCACACGAGGAAGAAACTTCCAGGGTCTTTGGTCAAGTCAAGAGACTTGTCTTCACATCAATGTCCTGGAGCTGAGGGCCATATACAACGCCCTTCGTCAAGCGGAGACCTTGCTTCGCGACTTACCAGTTCTGATCCAGTCAGACAACATCACCGCAGTGGCTCATGTAAACCGCCAGGGCGGCACAAGGAGCAGAGTGGCAATGGCGGAAGCCACCAGGATTCTTCGCTGGGCGGAAAATCATGTAAGCGCACTGTCAGCAGTGGTCATTCCGGGAGTGGACAACTGGGAAGCAGACTTCCTCAGCAGACACGACCTGCATCCAGGAGAGTGGGGACTTCATCAGGAAGTCTTCGCACAGATTGCAAGTCAGTGAGGACTGCCCCAGATAGACATGATGGCGTCCTGCCTCAACAAAAAGCTACAGAGGTATTGCGCCAGATCAAAAGACCCTCAGGCGGTAGCTGTAGACGCCCTAGTGACACCGTGGGTGTTCCAGCCGGTTTATGTGTTTCCTCCTCTTCCTCTCATACCCAAGGTGTTGAGAATAATAAGAAAAAGAGGAGTGAAAACAATTCTCATTGTTCCAGATTGGCCACGAAGGACCTGGTATCCGGATCTGCTGGAAATGCTCACAGAAGATCCGTGGCCTCTTCCTCTACGACAGGACCTGTTGCAACAGGGGCCCTGTCTGTTCCAAGACTTACCGCGGCTGCGTTTGATGGCATGGTGGTTGAACGCAGGATCCTAGCGGAGAAAGGCATTCAGGATGAGGTCATTCCTACGCTGATAAAGGCTAGGAAGGACGTGACAGCTAAACATTATCACCGTATATGGCGAAAATATGTTTCTTGGTGTGAGGCCAGGAATGCTCCTACGGAAGAATTCCATCTGGGCCATTTCCTTCACTTCCTACAGACTGGAGTGAATTTGGGCCTAAAATTAGGCTCCATTAAGGTTCAGATTTCGGCCTTATCCATTTTCTTTCAAAAAGAATTGGTTTCTCTCCCAGAAGTACAGACTTTTGTGAAGGGAGTGCTGCATATTCAGCCTCCTTTTATACCTCCGGTGGCGCCTTGGGACCTTAACGTGGTGTTGAGTTTCCTTAAGTCGCACTGGTTTGAACCACTTCAAACGGTGGAGTTAAAATATCTCACTTGGAAGGTGGTCATGTTATTAGCCTTGGCTTCGGCTAGGCGAGTGTCGGAATTGGCGGCTTTGTCTCATAAAAGCCCCTATCTGGTTTTCCATATGGATAGAGCGGAATTGCGGACCCGTCCTCAATTCTTGCCTAAGGTGGTGTCATCTTTTCATATGAACCAACCTATTGTGGTGCCTGTGGCTACGCGAGACTTGGAGGATTCCGAGTCCCTTGATGTGGTTAGGGCTTTGGAAATTTACGTGGCCAGATCGGCTAGAGTCAGAAAAACAGAAGCACTGTTTGTCCTATATGCAGCCAACAAGGTTGGCGCCCCTGCTTCAAAGCAGACTATTGCTCGCTGGATCTGTAACACGATTCAGCAGGCGCATTCTACAGCTGGATTGCCGTTACCAAAATCGGTCAAGGCCCATTCCACTAGGAAGGTGGGCTCGTCTTGGGCGGCTGCCCGAGGGGTCTCGGCACTACAACTATGCCGAGCTGCTACTTGGTCGGGTTCAAACACCTTTGCAAAGTTCTATAAGTTTGATACCCTGGCTGAGGAGGACCTCCTGTTTGCTCAATCGGTGCTGCAGAGTCATCCGCACTCTCCCGCCCGTTTGGGAGCTTTGGTATAATCCCCATGGTCCTTACGGAGTCCCCAGCATCCTCTAGGATGTAAGAGAAAATAAGATTTTAAACCTACCGGTAAATCTTTTTCTCGTAGTCCGTAGAGGATGCTGGGCGCCCATCCCAAGTGCGGACTACTTCTGCAAGACTTGTATATAGTTTTGCTTACATAAGGGTTATGTTATAGTTTTCATCGGTCTTGGACTGATGCTATGTTGTTTTCATACTGTTAACTGGTTAGTATATCACAAGTTATACGGTGTGATTGGTGTGGCTGGTATGAATCTTGCCCTTGGATTAACAAAAATCCTTTCCTCGTACTGTCCGTCTCCTCTGGGCACAGTTTCTCTAACTGAGGTCTGGAGGAGGGGCATAGAGGGAGGAGCCAATGCACACCCATACCTAACGTCTTTCTTAAAGTGCCCATGTCTCCTGCGGAGCCTGTCTATCCCCATGGTCCTTACGGAGTCCCCAGCATCCTCTACAGACTACGAGAAAAAGATTTACCGGTAGGTTTAAAATCTTATTTTTAATACTATCATTATCCCACTCTGGCTAATTGGACAGCTAAAGAGGTTTTACCCAGGACTGCCACTTTAAAAATGTTTTAGAATACCATATCAATGAAACTACACTTTTCTAATTATAATTGGAGTACATTGTAGGTGTATCTAGAAAAGGCAGCCTTTACTGAGTGAGGTTATATAGAAAACACAGAACAGTTGTTTCTTATAGGTACATGCTTTACTTGCTGAATAGTAATTGTACACTGTTTATTTCTTTATCTCTAATATACCTGGTCTGTCACATACAGTAAGCTGATAGTACCTCAGTGGTTTTGTAGTTTGGAACATTCACTTATAGCTGCCACCTCAAGGACCGCATAAAGTAATAAGATAAAACTGAATGTATTCTATTGCTACTTGATCAAAACACAGTATTGTGTTACCACATATATATGTCATGTAAATATTGTGGAGAGAAAAGTAATTTAATATTGCCATGCAATAAAATGAGTGGAAACAGTGGTGCCAAAACAAAAAGTGTTGTCTTTTATTTTTCTTAAAAATCCATTAAGTACTTACAACGTACAACTGGAAATGCAATAATTTATTGGATTATGCATTTGTGAACCTTTGCTTTCATTATCTGGTATGACCCACTTGTGCAGCAATAACTGCATGTAAACTGTTCTGGTAATTGTTGATTAGTCCTGAACATCGGCTTGGTGGAATTTTACCCTATTCCTCTGTACAAATCAGCTTCAGCTCTGTTATGTTGGTGGGGTTACTCCCATGACCTGCTCGCTTAGAGTCCTTCCACAACATTTCATTTGATTAAGGTCAGGACTTTGATTTGGCCATTCCAAATCTATGCATTTATTCTTCTTTAACCATTCTTTGGTTGAATGACTTGTGTGCTATGGGTCGTTGTCTTGCTGCATGACCAACGTTCTCTTGAGATGCAGCTCCTGGACAGACTTCCTGACATTTTCCTTTAGAATATTCTGGCATAGTTCAGAATTCATTGTCCCATCAATGATGTCAAATTGTCCTGGGCCAGATGCAGCAAAACAGGTCCAAACCATGATACCCCCACCACCATCGTGTTTCACAGATGGTATGAAGATTTTATGCTGGAATGCAGTGTTTCCTTTCTCCAAACATAATGCTTCTCATTTAAATCAAAAAGCTTTATTTTGGACTCATCTGTCCACAAAACATTGTTCCAATAACCTTCTGGCTTGTCCAGGTGATCTTTAGCCAACTGCAGACGGGCAGTAATGTTCTTTTAGGAAAGCAGCTGCTTTCTCCTTGCAATCCTGACATGCACACCACTGTTGGTCAGTGCCCTCCTAATGGTAAACTCATTAACATTAGCTAATGTGAGAAAGGCCTTCAGTGGCTTAGATGTTATCTTGGGTTCATTTGAGACCTTGCAAACTATTAGATGCCTTGCTTTTGGTGTGATCTTTGTTGATTCGACCACTCCTGGGGAGGGTAATAATGGTCTGGAATTTCCTCCATTTGTACACAATTTGACTGACTGTTGATTGGTGGAGTCCACACTCCTTTGAGGTGGTTTTGATAACTTTTCCAGCCTGATAAGGATCAATAACTCTTCTTCTGAGGTCCTCAGAAATCTCCTTTGTATGTGGCATGATACACTTCCACAAACGTGTTGTGAACAACACAGACTTTGATAGCTCCCTGTTCTTTTAAAAAGACAGGTTGTCCACTCACACCTTGTCATCCCAAGGTTTGAAAATACTTGACTAATTTCACCTTCAAAATATCTCCTAAGCCTTAAGGTTCACATACTTTGCCACTCACAGATATGTCTAAATTTTTTTGTCTCATTTCTTTGATTTGGTTCTCTTTATCTACTTTTAGGGCTTGTGTCAAAATCTGAGCTAGTTTTACGCCAAATTTCAGCAGAAATATAGAAAATTCTGAAGGATTCACAAACTTTCAAGTACCACTGTAGATTGTAGGGTTTAGTATGATTTGCCAGCTGTTGAGATCCCGGTGGTCATAATACCGATGCCGGTTTCCCGATTAATTAAATCCCTGACAGGGGTAAGTAAGGGATATTCTCCCCTACCCCCTAACCCACCCTTTCCGTAGCCTAACCTTAACCTTACTGTGGTGGTGCCTAAACCTAACCCCTTTTCCCCGCAGCCTAAACCTAACCCTCCCCGGGGATGCCTAATCCCCCCTCCTTGCAGCCTAACCCTAACATCTCCCGTGCCGCAGCCTAACTCCCCTGGGTGGCAGCTAAACTATGTCATCACCACATGGGCCTAAACCGAATCAGCACTCTACTTACTATGGTCGGTATGCTTGCTGTCGGGATTCGGACTTCGGTGTCCTGACCCTTTATGGATTTCTGCATCGGGATTCCGACGTCAGTATTACGACAGCTGGCATATTAACCACATCCTATCTTGAATGGCTGCACAATAGAGAATTAAATGTAAAAGGTAGCATGTTTGTAACAATATGTCACGGCCACTGTACATCATTGCTTAAAATAAAGGTATCTGACGTTTTGGAAACAAATGTCCCCTTTAACCCTATAATTGCATTGTTTCACTATTCTAGGCATCCTTTTCTAAACTGTGACATATATATTCTTGGCCATATATTAGTTTCCACTAAGGCAGCAATAGGACAATTGTGGAAATCGCACTCAATACCTAGTATCCAGTCTATCATTAACATCATTTTCTATTTGAGACAGCAGATTGCGATTACTCCTCATCAGCTACATCAATTCATTTGAGGTGGCGTAAGTGGAGTGAATATCAGGAAAGACAGGGACACTCTACAATTTATAGTGATCCTGTCGACCTCTCTGTTTTGAATTCTCCACCCACTGTAACTGACTGAATGTCTTCTAAGATTTATTTTGTCTGCTATTTCCCTGGACATGTGTTATGTTATGTTCTTCCCTTTGTCCACCGCTTTTCCCCATTGTGTCTATGTTGTGTTCTCCTTTTCCTTTCATCCCCTCTTTGTTCTCTTTTCTGGATCTTATTTTATGTACTACATTGATGCTATGTTTCTTAGTTTTCATGTACACAGATATTGATTTGAGAGTTGAGATTTGTATGTACTCTTTTGTACTCAATGTTGATATTGTCTGTGGCAATGTGTCCAATTATTATTATTATTAATATTTTTTTTTTGTCAATTCTTGAAATAAAAAAAATTAAAAATAATGTTAAAAAAAATAAAGCTATAATTATGGGGATTTAAAAAAAATAAAGGTATCTGAATATTGCTCAGAGGTACAACGTTTAAGTTACGGAGATATCTATAAATGTTTAGCTGCCCTCCAGCATTCCTGTTGTCTGAGATTTATACACTTTTACCATCAAATAAACCTCTTGTTAAGATGGATTAAAACTCTGTGTAAGAGATGTTAGAAAGTGTTTTTTTATTAAATTGCAACATTGAGTTCTAATCTATTTCATTTCACAAATCATACTGAAATAAAATGCAGGTGCTACAACTTGTGCAGTGTTCACAGCAGGGCCGTTTCTTGGGGCAGGCAAGCAGTGCAACCGCACTGGGCGCCCGCCGCGGCACTAACTGTGGCTCCCTGCTTCCCCCTCCTATTTCTCCCCGAGTAACCTGCTCAGGGGGCGGAGTTTCATGGAATGATGCGGTTGCGTCGTTACGTCACGACGCAACCCCGTCACTCCGCGAAACTCCCCCCCTAGCAGAGTACAGAGGGGGATCCAAGTTAGGAAGAGGGAAAGGCCGGCGCGAGGAGCGACTGGTGAGGCGGGCCGAAGAGCGGTAATCGCCTCTGTAAGTATAGTCTCTCTCTCTCTCTCAATGTGTAAAATGGGGACACCTGCCGTAATGTGTGAAATGAGGACTCTTGCCTGCCGTAGTTTGGGGATTTAATGTATCGAGGGCATTGCAGTGTGTGGTATAATATGGTGCAGGGGGCATTACTGTGTGGGGCTTAATATGGTAGAATTTTTTTTCCCTGTGGTGGTTGTGATCTGTTGGAGCAGGGTCAAAAACTGGATTGTGAGGTAGTCTTTTCAGACAAGGCCATGCCCATTTAAATGAGGCCACACCCATTTAAATGAGGCCACGCCCCCTTCCCGGGTGCACGCACAAGTTTTTTTTGTTATCTAGGTGTGTGGGGGGGGGGGGGGGGGGGCACATTTTGTTATGTCATGGGGGGGGCGCATTTTTAAATCTCGCACTGGGAGCCAAATTGGCTAGAAACAGCCCTGGTTCACAGGACTTTATATGTGGATTATATAGTTACCTCACAGTACTGAGGTCATGGGTGCAGTTCCCTTCTGGCCCTAACTGTGCGGAGTTTGTATTTCTCCTTTAGGGTCCACAGGATAACATTGGGATATGATGATGCGACAGCGGATTTGCACCAAACAGTCGGAGCTTTTCGGGCCTCCCAGCATGCAACGGGCCCGTCCATATATCGCCGCCTCCTGGCTAAGGCAAATCAGTTTTTTGTTTGGTGCGGCAGGAGCCGGACCATGGTCAAGAGGGCTGTTGTTTTTTAGCAGCCATAAGCTTTCTTATTTTAGTTTTATAGTCTTACTATTTTATTTTGAGTGATCTTTTTAAAAAGCGTCTTATATGTACCTTAGAAAGAGTCGCTCCAACAACTCCCCGCCGGGTCGTGACGCCGCTTACCCACAAGTACAGTGCTGTTTCGGCAGCGTCTGTGCCGGATATACTAGGAAGTCCAGCAGACGTTACCAGGCTATAGCCGGAGAATGGGGAGAAGGTAAGGCATCGGTTCCGCTTAGAGGGGGAATGCGGACACAGCCGCACTGTTTTGGGAGGAGACTACCAAACAGTTGCTGACGCGGCTGCTACCTAGGGTGCACCAGCGCTAGGCCTTAGGGGTTATTCCGTGTTGATCACACGCTGCAACTTTTTGCAGCCCGTGCGATCAACTAGACGCTGCCTATGCCCCAAACACCTGGACACTCCTGCGTTCACCGCACCACTCCCAGAAAACGGTCAGTTGACACCCACAAACGCCCGCTTCCTGTTAATCGCCTTGCGATCGGCTGTTCTAATGGATTCTTCGTTAAATCCATCGCCCATCAACTATCTGCTTTGTAGCCGTACGACGCACCTGCGCATTGTGGTGCATACGCATGCGCTGTAGTAAACTGTTCGCTGCGAAAAATGGCAGCGAGCGATCAACTTGGAATGACCCCCATAGGCTCCAGGGGAAGTATGAGGCCGCGATCCCTAGGGTTGAGCAGTGGCGAGTCAGACACTCCCCTGGTCACCCCTCCCCCCGTTCATGACCAGTTTACTCCGAGTCTCTCGCCATGAACTGTTTTCCCGCATCCGTCTGAGACGCTGTGTATCTAAGAGTACCCAGTCACAGCATTGGCGGCTGTGTGACTGATGCATCAGTGTTCACTGTAGGTTCTTGGAGCGGTTGTGTACACTATTAGTACCTGGATCCACTCAGCGTTCGCCAATGTATTGATCGGTCTTGGAAGCGGGGCGAGTCTCCCTGTATCCCACTATACTGAGCATGGGTAATACAGCACTAAGTCTCTATCTACCTTTTGAGTACGAATAGTTGGATGAGTGCCTAATGCATATAAGTCTTATAATTATTACTGTTGTTTTCTATCGCTATGCGACTGAATACGGTTAAATCCTATATAAGGTAATGCAGTAATATGTTTCTCCTACATACTTGAAATGTATTTGTAGTTGATTATGTGTTCATATTTCTTATTATACTAATGTATAACCTGTGACTGATTGCTAGTGTGATTGCTAACTTTACTATAATTCTGTCAGTTTTTTCTGTCTATTCTGATCCTCAATGCTGGTGCAAAACAGGGTAGGGTCAGTTTGTATGTCAGTTTACCAAGATTTAAAGTGATTACAGTCACAAATTGTGTAGTACACTGTGCAAGTGTGTGATTATTATCATGTCTAAGAGCGGCAAGGGTGAGGAAAATACACACAGTAGCACCACCACTCATGTCATGTTTGTCTTGCAAAGCTGGGTTAACCTCTCAGGCTCTGGTTCAGAATGGTTTGTGGGTAAATTGTTTTAGCTTTCACCAAAGTCTCTTGAAAAATCCAAGGCAGACAAAGGTGCAAGAACCCCGATGGGCTACGTTTGCACAAACATTATCCAGTATAGCTGAGCGGATAATTCCAACTTCTGGACCAGGGATAGGTTACACTATTAACCCTTACATGCAGCATTCCACCTTGGGTTTATCACATCCAGCAGGGGAAGCAGCAGCCTCTCAACAAAAACAGGCTGAAAGGCCAGTGGTAAGTAAATCACATAGACATGAAACAACATCTTCACAGTCTACGCATGTTTCAGATGAGGATTCGTCGGAGGATAAAGACTCATTACACTCCGGTTCTGCATACGAAGATGGGGAGGAAGGTCTCTGCTCAGTGGACATACCTGAGTTAATTAATGCGATGAAAGCCATTCTATCCTTAGAAGAATCAGCAGAGCCTGGGTCAGAACAGTTGACGGAAATTATGGAAGAGGCTTGGGCTACACCCAGTAAGAAATTTTGAATTCCAAGGAAATGGAATTCCAATTAATTTCTTCCGGCTGGGGACTGTTTAAAGAGGGAGGTGGCCCCCAAAGTAGATACACATGTCATTCGATTAGTGCAAAAATCTACATTACCTCTGCTTTCAGCATCATTAAATGATGTCACAGATAGGAGAGAGGGTGGTTTTCTAAAAACCATTTTTTCCCTGTCTGGGGCAATCATAAGACCAGCTATGGCTTCAGCCTGGATGGCAAAAGCAGCGGCTGCCTGGGCTGATGCACTGGAAGGGGATCTTTCAATGGCATCTAGAGAGCAAAAATACCATGTTGCACATATCAAACAGGCTGCAATGTTTTTGGAAGAAACAGCCTTGGATATGGGTACAATTGCCTCTCAGGCATCAGCTTCAGCAGTAGCCGCCTGCAGAGCAATTTGGCTACATACATGGAAAGCTGATTCAGAATCCAAAAAGGTTTTGGAGTCTTTACCTTTTACTGGAGATATTCGTTTTGGTAAAGAATTAAGCAGTATTTTGGAGTCAGAAGCAGACTCCAAGAAAATTAAGTTTCCTTCCACATACAAATTTAAGGCTAAAATTCCAGCTTTTCGGACCTTTCGGTCTCAAGGGAAAGCAAAAGGAAGAGGTGATGGCAAACAGTCCCAATACAAGTCTGGTAAGACTAAAAAGCATTGGGCTACCAGAGGACTGGCCTCTAAAACAGAAGATAATCCGCAGAAATATTAACACAATTAATCTTCAAGAACTTTCCACTTCAACAATTGCTTTCACCTATTTCTGCATTCACCTCTCCTGAGATGGCTGTATCACACCTTAATGAGACTCTAGAACTAGCCCTTGATGAAGTGGCTCCAGCTACCCATCACACTCCACGTAGGCCTAGATGTCAACTATGGCACTCCAAATTAACAAGACAACTACAAAAACTCACACGAAAACTTGAACGTCAGTGGCATAAATCTCGTATTTCAAGTGACTTCCTCACATATAAGACTGTCTACCATTCTTATAAAAATGCCCTGGACACTGCCAAACAAACATATTTCCAAACTCTTATCGCTGCTCAAGCCTCTAACCCCAAACGACTCTTTAATACATTTAAATCACTTCTGAATCCTCCCGCACCTACCCCACCCGCCACCATCAAGGGTATCCGGACTCCAGGTCGACAGCACAAAGGTCGACACCGCTTAGGTCGACACCAATTGGTCGACACACCGTAGGTCGGCATGTACAAAAGGTCGACAGGAACAAGGTCGACATGGAAAAAGGTCGACATGGGTTTTTCACGATTTTTTTCTTTTTATTGAACCTTTTCATACTTAACGATCCACGTGGACTACGAATGGAACGGTAAAGTGTGCCTAGCGGAGCGAAGGCACCATGCCCGAAGCATGGCGAGCGAAGCGGTGCACTAATTGGGGTTCCCGGTCACTCTACGAAGAAAACGACACCAAAAAAACATAAAAAACTCATGTCGACCTTTTTCCATGTCGACCTTGTTCCCGTCGACCTTTTGTCCATGTCGACCTAAGGTGTCGACCAATTAGCGTCAACCTAAGGTGTGTCGACATTTGTGCTGTCGACCCTCAGTCCCAGACCCACCATCAAGGCACAGGATCTTGCTTCCTACTTCAAGGAGAAGATTGATAAGATCCGAGATGAAATGGTATGCTCTTCGGCAGCCAGTGACCTGCTCCGTTCTTTACCTGAACCCTCTGGCACTCTTTCTTCATTTGATCCCACAAATGAAGATGAAGTATCACTCTTCTCATCCTGCTTCTCTACAACCTCTCCTCTTGATCCTTTACCCTCACAAATAAGTAAAGCTCTGTCTCTGGTGCTCATGCCTACCTTAAGTAACATCTGTAATCTCTCTCTCTCTCTACTGGTATTTTTCCTTCACTCTTCAAGCATGCAGTGATTACTCCCATTTTAAAAAAACACAATTCTGACCCTAGTGCTCTCTCAAACTACCGCCCTATCTCTCAGCTCCCTTGTCTCTCTAAGCTACTTGAGAGACTTGCCTACACTCGACTCACACACTTTCTTAACTCATACACTTTGTTGGACCCACTTCAGTCAGGCTTCCGTTCCCAACATTCCACAGAGACAGCACTGACTAAAGTGGTTAATGATTTGGTCACTACGAAGTCTAAAGGCCACTACTCACTACTTATTCTTCTAGATCTATCTGCTGCATTTGACACTGTAGACCACTCTCTTCTCATACAGACACTACAATCCCTAGGTCTGCAACAACGTCTCTCACCAATCTCTACATTCACCACACCTGACACTGCTGTATCCCACCTGCACCAGACCCTAGAGAGTGCCCTTGATGAAGTTGCTCCAGCTACCCATCACACTCCACGTAGGCTTAGATGCTAACCATGGCACTCTAAATCAACAAGACACCTACAAAAACTGTCACGTAAGGTAGAACGTCAGTGGCGGAAATCTCAGAATCCAAGTGACTTTCTCACATATAAGACTACCTACCACTCCTATCGTCAGGCCCTGGACACTGCCAAACAAACATATTTCCATTCTCTCATCTCTTATCATGCCACCAACCCCAAACGACTTTTTAATACATTTAAATCACTTCTTTACCCTCCCTCACCTCCCCCACTAGCTACTATCAGTGCACAAGAACTTGCTTCCTACTTCAAGGATAAGATTGATAAAATCCGAGATGAAATGGTATGCTCTAACTCAGCCAGTGACCTGCTCAAATCCCTATCTGAACCCTCTGGCACTTTCTCTTCATTTGATCCCACAAGTGAAGATGAAGTATCAACACTCTTTTCATCCTCCTACTCCACTACCTCTCCTCTTGATCCTATACCCTCACAGGTCAGCAAAAGTTTGTCTCCTGTGCTTATCCCAACCTTAACTAAAATCTGTAATCTCTCTCTCTCTACTGGCATCTTTCCATCTCTGTTTTAAACATGCAGTGATTACTCCCATTCTGAAAAAACACAACTCTGACCCAAACACACTCTCTAACTACCGTCCCATTTCTCAGCTACCCAGTCCCTCCAAGCTACTTGAAAGACTTGCCTTACACACTTTCTTAACTCCCACAAATTACTGGACCCACTTCAGTCATGCTTTCGTGCCTAACACTCCACGGAGACGGCACTGACCAAAGTAGTGAATGATCTGGTCACTGCTAGATCAAAAGGCCATTACACACTACTTATCCTTCTAGATCTCTCTGCTGCTTTTGACACTGTTGACCACTCTCTTCTCATACAAACACTAGAGTCCCTAGGTCTTCAGGACACAGCCCTTACTTGGTTCTCATCCTACCTATCTAATCGATCTTTCAGTGTTCACTTCTCTGATTCTACCTCCTCTTCTCTACCTCTATCAATTGGAGTACCGCAAGGCTCAGTCTTAGGTCCTCTGCTTTTCTCAATCTATACCTCCTCTCTTGGTAAACTAATCAGCTCCTTCGGATTTCAGTATCATTTTTACGCTGATGATACTCAAATCTACCTATCCTCCCCAGATTTATCACCATCTGTATTGGCTCGTGTCACTGGATGCCTGTCTGCCATTTCATCTTGGATGTCATCTCGCCATCTCAAACTCAACATTTCCAAAACAGAATTAATTATTTTCCCACCAGCTAAGGGTAGTTACCAACCTGATATTGCCATAACTGTTGACAATGCAACTATCCACCCTACCCCACAAGCTCGCTGCCTAGGTGTCATCCTTGACTCTGAACTGTCGTTTGTTCCACACATTCAATCTGTCTCTAAATCATGTTACATGCACCTTAAAAACATATCCAAAATATGCGCTTATCTTACACAAGACACTGCAAAAACTCTGATCCATGCACTCATCATCTCCCGTAATAGTCTCCTTACTGGTCTTACCAAACATAGGCTCTCACCACTTCAATCCATTTTAAATGCAGCTGCGAGGCTAATCTTCCTCGCCAGACGTTCTTCGTCTGCTGATCCGCTCTGTCAGTCCCTCCATTGGTTACCGGTATTCTACCGTGTCAAATATAAAATACTTTTACTTACATACAAGGCTATTAACCAAACTGCACCATCATACATCTCCTCACTCATCTCAAAATATCTCCCTACCAGACCCCTCCGCTCTGCACAAGATCTGCGTCTCTCATCCAGATGTATTACCTGTTCCCACTCAAAATTACAGGACTTTACCCGGGCTTCACCCACTCTGTGGAACGCCCTCCCACGCACAATAAGACTCTCCACTAGTCTCCAAACCTTTAAACGTTCCCTGAAAACTCATCTCTTCAGACAAGCCTACCAAATTCCTGACCCACACACATAACCTTCAATGCTTCCCTATCCAGTTACATTCCCTCTGCACAGTCCCCATAACCTCACATTTTGTCTACCAACATTGATGGGTGATCATATCATACAACCCACTAAGAACCTAGCAATCTGGGGAACCATTATGTAACAGGTTGCATCTATCCTTGTGTATCAATGCCTATTTCCCTATAGATTGTAAGCTTGCGAGCAGGGCCTTCCTACCGCTATGTCTGTCTTTGCCCTGTTTTGTTCTATAACTGTTGTTCTAATTGTAAAGTGCAACGGAATATGCTGCGCTATGTAAGAAACTGCTAATAAATAAATAGGTCTTAAAGACACAGCCCTTTCTTGGTTCCTATCGTACCTATCTAATCGCTCCTTCAGTGTTCACTTCTCTGAATCTACCTCCTCTTCGCTACCTCTTTCAGTTGGAGTACCGCAAGGCTCAGTCTTGGGTCCTCTGCTTTTCTCTATCTATACCTCATCTCTTGGTAAACTAATCAGCTCTTTTGGTTTTCAGTATCATCTGTACGCAGATGATACTCAAATCTAACTATCCTCCCCTGACTTGTCCCTATCTGTACTGGACCGTGTCACTGAATGCCTTTCTGCCATTTCATCCTGGATGACATCTCGCCACCTCAAACTGAATATTTCAAAGACAGTTAATTATATTTCAACCGGCCAATAGTAGGTACCAACCTGATATCTCTATCACTGTTGAAAACTCGACTATCTACCCTACCCCACAAGCTCGCTGCCTAGGTGTCATCCTTGACTCTGATCTGTCAATTGTTCCCCACATTCAATCTGTCTCAAGATTATGTTACATGCATCTAAAAAACATATCCAAAATACGACCATACCTTACACAAGACACTGCCAATGCTCTAATACACGCTCTCATTATCTCCCGCATCGATTATTACAATAGTCTCATAACTGGTCTTCCCAAAACGAGACTCTCACCACTACAATCTATTCTGAATGCAGTGGCGAGGCTTATCTTCCTCGCTAGACGTTCATCGTCTGCAGATCCACTCTGTCAGTCCCTCCATTGGTTACCTGTACTCTACCGCATTCAATATAAAATACTTTTACTCACACACAATGCCATTAACCAAACTACACCAACGTACATCACTTCGCTTATCACAAAATATCTCCCAACCCGACCTCTTCACAAGACCTGCGTCTCTCATCCACACTCATTACTCGCTCCCACTCACGACTGCAGGACTTTCATCGGGCTGTACCCACTCTGTGGAATGCCCTACCACGCACAATAAGACTCTCCTCTAGTCTCCAAACCTTTAAGCGTTCCCTGAAAACTCACCTCTTTAGGCAAGCGTATCAAATTCCAGAACCGCCCACATAACTTTCATAAACCTTCCTATCAAATTGCATCCACTCTGTACAGTCCACACATATCCTCACATGTCTTCTCATTCTATGCAATAGATAGGCATATGTACACAAGGAAAGGTGCTATTTCCCCATAGATTGTAAGCTTGCGAGCAGGGCCTTCCTACCTCTATGACTGTTATCACCCAGTTTGTTGTTGTTATTTCAAATTGTAAAGCGCAACGGAATTTGCTGCGCTATATAAGAAACTGTTAATAAATAAATAATAAGATAAGCCATCACCCTGGCCTCCACCTGGGGGATCCAGGGTGGGAGGCCGACTTCTTCAATTTGCACAGATCTGGCAGCAGTCTACCACAAATACCTGGGTGCAAGAAGCGGTATCTCTCGGTTATGTATTTGTTTTCAAGAAACACCCTCCTCAAAGTTTTTTTTTGTACCAGCTCGTTTTTAGTAGAGACGAAGGCCAGGGCTTTGCAAGAGGCACTTCAGAAATTGCTTCAGTCAGGAGTAATCATTCCAGTTTCTCCAACACAACGGGGACAGGGTTTTTACGCCAACCAGTTTCTAGTCCAGAAGCCAAATGGGATTTTCCGGCCCATACTCAATCTGAAAGTGCTGAACAAATACATTTGGGTGCCTCGGTTTCATATGGAGACTTTACGTTCCATCATTTTGGACATGGAGCCAGGGATTTTATGGTATCCCTGGATATCAAGGATGCTTACCTACATGTTCCTATAGAGATGTCCCATCAGCGCTATCTCAGGTTCGCTATCCTCCAACAGCATATTCAGTTCCAGGCCCTTCCATTTGGATTGGCCACAGCCCCCTGAGTATTTGCCAAGATTATGGTGGTAATGGCAGCTTATCTCTGTCAGCAGGGGATAAGAATTTTTCCATACCTCGACGATCTTTCTCAGGAATTGCTTCTGTGTCATCTGCAACAGACAATAGTGTGTCTGCAGAAGCACGGGTGGCTCATAAATTGGGCAAAATCGTCTCTGGTTCCGTCACAGCGGATGACTCACTTGGGGGCTGTATTGGATTGGAGCCTTCAGAGAGTAACTTTACCTCTGAACAAAATAGCCAAAGTTCAGTCAAGGATTCAGGAGCTGATATACAGTCGAAAGGTATCCATTCACGCAGCAATGCGAGTGATGGGTTTGAGGGTGTCAACATTCGACATGGTGGAGTATGCTCAGTTTCATTTGAGGCCTCTGCAACATCTGATCCTTACCAAATGGAATGGTTTTCATCAGACAATAAAAACGCAGACTATGGTTCTTACTCTGGAAGTAAGGAGGTCATTAGCCTGGTGGCTACAGACATCCCATCTGGACAAAGGGAGACCCTTTTGGATATCAGATTGGGAATTCTGACAACGGATGCCAGCCTTCAAGTTCTGGGGAGCGTTGTCAGGAAGGATATGTTTCCAGGGGCAGTGGACCAAGGAAGAAAGTTGCCTGCCAATAAATATATTGGAACTCCGGGCCATATACATGGCATTGATTCAGGCAAAGGACATCCTTCAGGGGAAACCAGTTCAGATCCGCTCGGACAGTGCCACAGCAGTAGCGTACCTCAATCATCCGAGAGGAACTCGCAGCCAGAAAGCAGTGAAGGAGGTAAGTCACGCATTAAAGTGGGCAGAACTTCATCATCCAGCCTTGTCCGCAGTGTTCGTTCCGGGAGTCCTAAACTGGGAAGCGGATTTTCTCAGTCGTCATGCCATTCATGTAAATGAATGGGCTCTACATCCCGAGGTCTTCCACACCCTGGTCGACAGGTGGGGATTGCTGGAGATAGATCTCATGGCGTCCCGTCGGAACAACAAAGTTCCCCATACGGGTCAAGAACAAAGTATCAGAAAGCGATCTTTGTGGCTGCCCTGTCAGTGAGATAGGACTTTCATCTGGCCTATGTGTTTTCCGACAATCGCCCTGTTACCCAGGGTGATGATAAAGGTAAAACAAGGAAGGGGTGCCATGATACTAATAGCTCCGGCTTGGCCCAGAAGATATTAATACACAGATCTGCAGAGTATGTCGATGGATGCTCCATTCCTACTCCCTCAATGTCCAGATCTACTGTCTCAAGGTCCTTGTTATCACAGACACCTGGGTCGACTGTCTTTGACGGCGTGGCTCTTGAAACTTCCATCCTGAAGTCAAGAGGATTCTCACAACGGGTAATTCAAACAATGCTCAGAGCAAGGAAACCTTCCTCAGCTCGCATTTATCACCGAATATGGCAAGCCTATATTCAGTGGTGCAGTGAACGGAAATTTGACCCTATGGGGTATATTCAATTGGTGTCGAATCCCTCGTTTTGTCGGAAAACGGGGCTTTTTCGACAAAAAAAACCTGTCGAATTACATTCGACAATTCAGTACCACTTTTCGACAAAAACCTGTTGGATGCGTTTCAACTTTTGACTTTTCAACAGTCGAGTGTCTGTAATGTTAAAAACCCGGCTTTTCGACAAAAGTATATTCATTTGAAGTTTGTCGAATCGGTATCAGTGGTTTTTGACATGACTTTCGACAATTTCATTGCGACAAGTTTTTCTGTCGTGAGCTGATAAGAAATTTTAAATACTTTAAATTTTTTTTTACATTTTTTGATTTCTACTAGCATATGTATTTATATTTTAAGTAGTTATATCATTGGTTTTTGTATTTATGAGCCACATTATTATATTTTGATTTTTCCCCGAATATTTTTTTCTTTACTGGGCTGAGGGAAGGAATGTACCAATGATTCAACATTTTAACCCAGGTTACACTTCACCAAAGCAACTCCTATGCTCATAGGCGTGCGCAGACCATTTTATTAGGGGGTGCACTGTCGGAGGGGTGTGTCTAGCACCGCCTTTTGGGCGTGTCTAGCACCATCTATTGACGGTCAATGCAATATAAAATATCCACCCTTGTACCAATCCTAATAAAGCAGATACTGTACATTGTCAGATGTTGTGGTGTGCTCCAAACAAACACCCCTGATGGCACTCAGTGCAATTACACTCCTCCTCCTCAGCCTGGTCTGGCTCCCCTCTCTTTCCTCTGCAAGTTGCTGCAGCTTACTTACAAGTCAGTCACTCACTGACACTAACAGTCACAGACTAATACTGCTGCTGCTGGAAAAACGAGTGACGTGTCAATGTTGCTGCCAACCGCCTGCCAGGATTGAATTTGTCTTCCTAAGAGGAACACTGGCTGCATGCTGATCCTCATCAGTGGTTGGCGTTGGCATAGCATAAAAAGGAGAGAGGTGGGCATGTGGCGGGTGGGCGTACGAGCAAAATGACGTAATCACATCACATCACGCTGTTTTTGTACATGGAGGTGGAGCCGGGAGTTTGAAAGCTGGTGGCAGTGGCACCCTTGATTAACCCAGGCGTCCGGTCAGTAATACAGTCCTGCAGGGTGCAGCGCAGAGGGGACAGTAATCAGCCTGCTCTGCGATCGCTGCATCAGGCATGTGAAATTGGGGTGCCAGACATTAGGGGTGCCTGTGCGCACCAGGCACCCCCCCTGCGCACTCCTATGCCTATGCTTGAGACTTCAGGGAGAAGAGCAGCCATTACACAGTCAGCTGTCTTGTGGAATCGTTGTTTTAGGGCAATCTGCGTTTTTAACATATATATCATATTTTTTTACACTGACTACAATAATGGAGCCTTTTTCTGACCAGATTGTGATGTTCATGAATTCGAATCCCGGCCGCCCACAATCCGAGCATGGGTCACTTTCCGACCGGAGGCATGTCAAATCCATTTCAAATTGAATATGTCAAATTCAGTGCCCGGGAATGAGGGTAACTATCGACAGTCGAATTGGAAAATTGTGGAATCCACTGCGGGATTCGACACCAATTGAATATACCCCTAGGTCTTTTAGAGTTTCCAGGGTCTTAGCATTCCTTCAGGCAGGAATGGATAAAGGTTTAAAGGTGGCTTCCTAGAGAGTGCAAGTGTCAGCATTGACTGTATGGTTCCAAAAGAAAATTGCTAACCTACAGGATGTGCACACTTTCTTCCAGAGAATGCTTCACATCCAACCTCCCTTTGTTCCTCCTGCAGTGCCTTGGGATTTAAGTTTAGTCCTAAAGGCCCTTCAAGTTGCCCCATCTGAACCACTTAAAAGAGTGGATCTTAAATGGTTGACAACTAAAGTTCTCTTTCTACTGCCTATGGCTTCAGCTAGAAGAGTTTCAGATTTAGGGGCATTGTTATGTCGTCCTCCATTTCTGATTTTTTTATCCAAATAGAGAAGTTCTCAGAACTAAATCTGGGTATCTTCCTAATGTGGTGTCTAAATTCCACCTTAACAAAGAAATTGTAGTCCCAGCTTTCCAGGGGCCGGACCTTTCTGCAGGAAATGCATCGTTGGACATAGTCCGTGCCTTAAGGATGTATGCAGATCGTACCGATGCCATCAGAAAGACAGATACTCTCTTCATCCTACAGATTTCATAAGAGAGGATGGCCTGGTGATAAGCAGACACTGCTGAGGTGGCTTTGGATGAGTATTTCAGAAGCATATGCTTAAGCTGATCTCCCTGTTCCGGTTAATGTCTCTGCTCACTCTACTCGTAAGGTAGGTCCATCATGGGCAGCACAACGTGGTGCTTCAGCAGAACAGATATGCAAGGCAGCCACATGGTATTCCATTAACACATTCATTACACATTATGCTGTGGATACCTTTGCATCTCAGGACGCTGAATTCGGGCGAAGGATTCTCCTGTCCAATCAGGAGCGACCCCACCACTAAATTGCTTTGGTACATCCCAATGTTATCCTGTGGATACCCTGTGGACTCTGCAGGAGAAATATTCGTTATTGTAGGAACTTACCTTTGATAACGGTATTTCTCCTAAGTTCACAGGATCCACAGGGTTCCCATCCTGACACACCTGATTTGAGGATCCTTTTACTCACTAACCTCTTCCTTCTTGTACGGAATTGTGTGCATGTGTGTTCTTCTCGCCTGATTAGGGCTCTCTATGATGCTCCTGCCTTGAGCTTTGGAAAAACAACTGATTTGCCTGAGCCAGGAGGCGGGGATATATGGACGGGCCTGTTGCATGCTGGGAGGCCGAAAAACTTTGACCGTTTGGTGCAAATCCGCTTTCGCATCATCATATCCCAATGTTATCCTGTGGATCATGTGGACTTACGAGAAATACCGTTATCAACGGTAAGTTCTTACCATAACGTATATATTCTCCCCATAATTGGCTCCTAACAAAAATTAACCCTAGCGTGAATGTGTGTGTGTGTACATGTGGTAGGGAATATTGATTGTAAGCTCAACTGGAATAGGGACTGACGTGAATGGGCAAAAAAATTCTGTAAAAGCGCTGCGGAATATGTGTGGGCTAT
Source organism: Pseudophryne corroboree (assembly GCF_028390025.1). Taxonomy (NCBI): domain Eukaryota; kingdom Metazoa; phylum Chordata; class Amphibia; order Anura; family Myobatrachidae; genus Pseudophryne; species Pseudophryne corroboree. Next base: position 595,548,746 of record NC_086446.1, on the reverse strand, counting down.
ATAAGAAATATGTGCCTATGCAATTTTTAAGTTATAGAAAAATTATGTAGTATTTTTTGTACATTTAAAAAAAAAATGACTTGCTAACAAAGATAATTAAAAAACAGCCGACATCTTTCTATAATAAAAGGCAATAACTTTAATTCTGAAAGTGGGAAACTGCAGCTGTGCAGCATGCATGACATGACTAAGGGGCCTATTTACTAAGATGTGGATGGAGATAAAGTGGACGGAGCTAAAGTACCAGCCAATTAGCTCGTAACTGTCATTTTTCAAACCCAGCATGTGACATGGCAGTTAGACACTGATTGGCATTGGTAACATATGATCCCAGAAGACATAATAGGGGGTTGGCATCCCAGTCAGACCTCCCGTTGGTGTGTGCTGGTCAGAACTTTGACCCAGGGAGCCTGTTGGCTGGATTTCGAACAAAACATCACAGAGTGGAAACATTGCATCCCAGAAGACATATTAGGGGATTGGCAGCCATCCACAAATCCGCATTCTTACACCCATTCACTGTCTTGCTGTAGGCTGGGAGGCAGGTAGAGAATGCTGCACTCCGATTACTCCAGCACTCTGATAACTCCAGCCATCCACCAATAAGCATACGGACAGACATTTAATGTCTTGCTGCAGGCTGAGAGGCAAGAAGAGAATGCTGCCTGGCCACTATAATTGTGTGTAATTCACAATCAGAGTAGACAGGCAGCATCCTCTACCTGCCTTCCAAGAAGCTCCGGAGACAGATGCCATGATGAACCCCGTCCCTGCTCGAAGGCCCTTAGAATCATGGGACCCTAACGTGCATACGTTTAGATGGTTCTGATGTAATCCACTTTGTACTGTACAAGTTGCAATATAATTTTTTAATTCTGTGCTTATATTTCAATGCTACTTTGCATGTGTTTTCATCCAGAAATAATTAAAACCACAAGTTCTAGGTCCCCTCTTGATCTGTTCTTATTGTCTATGAATAATTTTGTGTTTTCCCCCCTGTCTGTTTGAGTACTTGAATATATACCTAGACTGCCATCCTTATTTGTGTCATCTGGCCAGGATCTAGGTGTATTAGTGACTTAATGTTGGTGGTACAATTTATATGAGTCACAAGAGTTGTGCAAACTCCTTTCCATTATACTAAGGGGGTCATGCCGACCTGATCGCATGTTAGCTATTTTTTGCAGCGCTGCGATCAGGTCAAAACTCGGCAAAACTGTGCATGTGTATACACCGCAATGCGCAGGCACGTCGTATGGGTACAAAGCGGATCGGTGCTGGGCGATGGATTTAACGAAGAATCCATTCACACAGCCGATCGCAAGAAGATTGACAGGAAGAAGGCGTTTATGGGTGTCAACTGACCGTTTTCAGGGAGTGGTTGGAAAAACGCAGGCGTGTCCAAGCATGTGCAGGGCGGGTGTCTGACGTAAATTCTGGGACTGGACAGGCTGAAGTGATCGCAGTGGCTGAGTAAGTTCTGAGCTACTCAGAAACTGCACAAAACTTTTTTGTAGTGCTCGGCTGCACAAGCGTTCACACACTTGCAAAGCGAAAATACACTCCCCTATAGACAGCGACTATCAGTTCGCAGCGCTGCAAAAAATAGCTAGCGAGCGATCAACTCGGAATGACCCCCTAAGTCTGTTGTGTTACTAATCATATTCTCCTGCCTAAAGTTTTATTCTGCTCTTGACCTGTTGTCCTCTTCTGCGCTCATGTTGTAATCTATTAATCCCTTCTACTAACACTGCTTTTCCGTCCCTGTTTTCTAAATTAATTTGTCATAATATTTTAACTTTCCTTTTAGAATAAAAATATTTCCTTTCTATTCTTATGTTATGTTTAGGTTTTTAACATATATTTTCTTCTTTTGTATTTGCCTTTTCTACTGTTTAACAGTCTAAACAAATACAGTGTTTCATGTCCTATCAGGCTTTCCATACTTTCTTCTGATGTTCACAACTAATGCCCCACCCTCTTTTTAAGTAAAACATCTCGTCCCTTTCATTGTCACCCTCTGCCTAAAGTTGTCTCTTTATCTAGTTTCCTCAACCTGTCCTTCACTTTCCATCCTTCCTTGAGTTCTACTGTAGAAAGAGTGCTATATAAATAAAATTAATTTTCTCTAACGTCCTAGTGGATGCTGGGAACTCCGAAAGGACCATGGGGAATAGCGGCTCCCCAGGAGTCCGGGCACAACTAAAAGAAAGCTTTTAGACTACCTGGTGTGCACTGGCTCCTCCCACTATGACCCTCCTCCAAGCCTCAGTTAGATTTTTGTGCCCGGCCGAGCTGGATGCACACTAGGGGCTCTCCTGAGCTCTTAGAAAGAAAGTATATTTTAGGTTTTTTATTTTACAGTGAGACCTGCTGGCAACAGGCTCACTGCAACGAGGGACTAAGGGGAGAAGAAGCGAACCTACCTGCTTGCAGCTAGCTTGGGCTTCTTAGGCTACTGGACACCATTAGCTCCAGAGGGACCGACCGCATGGCCTTGGTGTTCGGTCCCGGAGCCGCGCCGCCGTCCCCCTTACAGAGCCAGAAGCAAGAAGAAGTCCGGAAAATCGGCGGCATGAAGACTTCTGTCTTCACCAAGGTAGCGCACAGCACTGCAGCTGTGCGCCATTGCTTCTCATACACACTTCACACTCCGCTCACTGAGGGTGCAGGGCGCTGGGGGGGGCGCCCTGAGCAGCAATAAAAACACCTTGGCTGGCAAAACAATCACAATATATAGCCCCAGAGGCTATATATGTGATAATTACCCCTGCCAGAATCCTTAAAAAAGCGGGAGAATAGTCCGCGAAAAAGGGGCGGAGCTATCTCTCTCAGCACACTGGCGCCATTTTTCCCTCACAGTTCCGCTGGAAGGAAGCTCCCTGGCTCTCCCCTGCAGTCTACACTACAGAAAAGGGTAAAAAAGAGAGGGGGGGGCACTAAATTTAGGCACAGTAAATATTATAGCAGCTATAGGGGACATAATTCAGTTAGTCCCTGCATTATATAGCGCTCTGGTGTGTGCTGGCATACTCTCTCTCTGTCTCCCCAAAGGGCTTCTGTGGGGTCCTGTCCTCTGTTAGAGCATTCCCGGTGTGTGTGCGGTGTGTCGGTACGGCTGTGTCGACATGTTTGAGGAGGAAAATTATGTGGAGGCGGAGCAGATGCCTATAGAAGTGATGTCACCCCCTGCGGGGCAGACACCTGAGTGGATGGTTTTATGGAAGGAATTACGTGCAAGTGTCGACTCCTTACACAAAAAATTTGACGACATGCCAAATGCGGGACAGCCAGCTTCTCAGCTCGTGCCTGCCCAGGTGTCTCAAAGGCCATCAGGGGCTCTAAAACGCCCGCTACCTCAGATGGCAGACGCAGATGTCGACACGGATACTGATACCAGTGTCGACGACGATGAGTCTAATCTAATGTCCACTAAGGCCATTCGTTGCATGATTGAGGCAATGAAAGAGGTGTTACACATTTCAGATATAAACCCAGGTACCACTAAAAAGGGTATTATGTTTGGGGAGAAAAAACTACCCGTAGTTTTTCCCCCATCTGAAGAATTAAATGAAGTGTGTGAAGAAGCGTGGGCTTTCCCTGATAAAAGATTGATAATCTCAAAAAAATTACTAATGGCGTTCCCTTTCCCGCCAGAGGATAGGGCACGTTGGGAAACACCTCCTAGGGTGGATAAAGCGCTCACACGTTTGTCTAAAAAGGTGGCACTTCCGTCTCCGGATACGGCCGCCCTGAAGGAGCCTGCAGATAGAAAGCAGGAGGCGATCCTGAAGTCTATATATACACACACAGGCATTATACTTAGACCAGCTATTGCGTCAGCATGGATGTGCAGTGCTGCCGCTGCATGGTCAGATTCCCTGTCAGAAAATATTGACACCCTAGACAGGGACACTATTCTGCTAACCATAGAACATATAAAAGACTCAGTCTTATACATGAGAGATGCACAGAGGGAGATCTGCCGGCTGGCATCTAAAATAAGTGCATTGTCCATTTCTGCTAGGAGAGGCTTATGGACTCGGCAGTGGACAGGGGATGCAGATTCCAAAAGGCACATGGAAGTTTTGCCTTATAAGGGTGAGGAGTTATTCGGGGATGGTCTCTCGGACCTCGTTTCCACAGCAACAGCTGGGAAGTCAGCATTTTTACCCCATGTTCCCTCACAGCCTAAAAAAGCGCCGTTTTATCAGGTACAGTCCTTTCGGACCCAGAAAAACAGGCGAGGAAAAGGCGGGTCCTTTCTGTCCAGAGGCAGAGGTAGGGGAAAAAGGCTGCAACAAACAGCTGGTTCCCAGGAGTAAAAGTCCTCCCCCGCTTCTTCCAAGTCCGCCGCATGACGGTGGGGCTCCACAGGCGGAGCCAGGTACGGTGGGGGGCCGCCTCAAAAATTTCAGCGATCAGTGGGCTCGCTCACAGGTGGATCCCTGGATCTTTCAAGTAGTGTCTCAGGGGTACAAGCTGGAATTCGAGGCGTCTCCCCCCCGCCGTTTCCTCAAATCTGCCTTGCCAACAACTCCCTCGGACAGGGAGGCTGTACTAGAGGCAATTCACAAGCTGTATTCCCAGCAGGTGATAGTCAAGGTGCCCCTACTTCAACAAGGATGGGGTTACTATTCCACACTGTTTGTGGTACCGAAACCGGACGGTTCGGTGAGACCCATTTTAAATTTGAAATCCTTGAACACATACATAAAAAAATTCAAGTTCAAGATGGAATCGCTCAGGGCGGTTATTGCAAGTCTAGACGAGGGGGATTACATGGTATCCCTGGACATCAAGGATGCTTACCTGCATGTCCCCATTTATCATTCTCACCAGGAGTACCTCAGATTTGCGGTACAGAATTGCCATTACCAATTCCAGACGCTGCCGTTTGGTCTGTCCACGGCACCGAGGGTGTTTACCAAGGTAATGGCGGAAATGATGATACTCCTTCGAAAAAAGGGAGTTTTAATTATCCCATACTTGGACGATCTCCTAATAAAGGCGAGATCCAGGGAGCAGATGTTGGTAGGAGTAGCACTATCTCAGGAGGTGCTACACCAGCACGGTTGGATTCTGAATATTCCAAAGTCACAGCTGGTTCCGACGACACGTCTACTGTTCCTGGGAATGATTCTGGACACAGTCCAGAAAAAGGTGTTTCTCCCGGAGGAGAAAGCCAAGGAGCTGTCATCTCTAGTCAGAAACCTCCTGAAACCAAAACAGGTGTCGGTGCATCACTGCACGCGAGTCCTGGGAAAGATGGTGGCTTCTTACGAAGCAATTCCTTTCGGCAGGTTCCATGCCAGAATCTTTCAGTGGGACATGTTGGACCAATGGTCCGGATCGCATCTTCAGATGCATCGGCTGATAACCCTGTCTCCAAGAACCAGAGTGTCTCTGCTGTGGTGGCTGCAGAGTTCTCATCTTCTAGAGGGCCGCAGATTCGGCATACAGGACTGGGTCCTGGTGACCACGGATGCCAGCCTTCGAGGCTGGGGGGCAGTCACACAGGGAAGAAACTTCCAAGGACTATGGTCAAGTCAGGAGACTTCCCTGCACATAAATATTCTGGAAATGAGGGCCATTTACAATGCCCTAAGTCAGGCAAAAACCCTGCTTCAAAACCAGCCGGTACTGATCCAGTCAGACAACATCATGGCGGTCGCCCATGTAAACCGACAGGGCGGCACGAGAAGCAGGACGGCAATGGCAAAAGCCACAAGGATTCTCCGATGGGCGGAAAATCATGTGTTAGCACTGTCAGCAGTGTTCATTCCGGGAGTGGACAACTGGGAAGCAGACTTCCTCAGCAGGCACGACCTCCACCCGGGAGAGTGGGGACTTCATCCAGAAGTCTTCACACTGATTGTAAATCGTTGGGAACGGCCACAGGTGGACATGATGGCGTCCCGCCTAAACAAAAAACTAGAGAGATATTGCGCCAGGTCAAGGGACCCTCAGGCGATAGCGGTGGACGCTCTAGTGACACCGTGGGTGTACCAGTCGGTTTATGTGTTCCCTCCTCTGCCTCTCATACCAAAGGTACTGAGAATAATAAGAAAACGAGGAGTAAGGACAATACTCGTGGTTCCGGATTGGCCAAGAAGAACGTGGTACCCGGAACTTCAAGAGATGATCTCAGAGGACCCATGGCCTCTGCCGCTCAGACAGGACCTGCTGCAGCAGGGGCCCTGTCTGTTCCAAGACTTACCGCGGCTGCGTTTGACGGCATGGCGGTTGAACGCCGGATCCTAAAGGAAAAGGGCATTCCGGAGGATGTCATTCCTACGCTGATTAAAGCCAGGAAAGATGTAACTGTAAAACATTATCACCGCATATGGCGGAAATATGTTGCTTGGTGTGAGGCCAATAAGGCCCCAACAGAGGAATTTCAGCTGGGTCGATTTCTGCATTTCCTACAGGCAGGAGTGTCTATGGGCCTAAAATTAGGCTCCATTAAGGTGCAGATATCGGCTCTGTCGATTTTCTTCCAAAAAGAACTAGCTTCACTACCTGAAGTTCAGACATTTGTAAAAGGAGTGCTGCATATTCTGCCCCCTTTTGTGCCTCCAGTGGCACCCTGGGATCTCAACGTGGTGTTGAATTTCCTAAAATCACATTGGTTTGAGCCACTAAAGACCGTGGATCTAAAATATCTCACGTGGAAAGTGGTCATGTTATTGGCCTTGGCTTCGGCCAGGCGTGTATCAGAATTGGCGGCTTTGTCATTTAAAAGCCCTTATCTGATTTTCCATATGGATAGGGCAGAATTGAGGACTCATCCCCAGTTTCTCCCTAAGGTGGTATCAGCTTTTCACTTGAACCAACCTATTGTAGTGCCTGCGGCTACTAGCGACTTGGAGGATTCCAAGTTGCTGGACGTAGTCAGGGCCTTGAAAATTTATGTTTCCAGGACGGCTGGAGTCAGGAAAACTGACTCGCTATTTATCATGTATGCACCCAACAAACTGGGTGCTCCAGCTTCTAAGCAGACTATTGCTCGCTGGATTTGTAGCACAATTCAGCTGGCGCATTCTGCGGTTGGACTGCCGCGTCCTAAATCAGTTAAACCCCATTCTACAAGGAAGGTGGGCTCATCTTGGGCGGCTGCCCGAGGGGTCTCGGCTTTACAACTTTGCCGAGCTGCTACTTGGTCAGGGGCAAACACGTTTGCTAAATTCTACAAATTTGATACCCTGGCTGAGGAGGACCTTGAGTTCTCTCATTCGGTGCTGCAGAGTCATCCGCACTCTCCCGCCCGTTTGGGAGCTTTGGTATAATCCCCATGGTCCTTTCGGAGTTCCCAGCATCCACTAGGACGTTAGAGAAAATAAGATTTTACTCACCGGTAAATCTATTTCTCGTAGTCCGTAGTGGATGCTGGGCGCCCGTCCCAAGTGCGGATTGTCTGCAATAATTGTACATAGTTATTGTTCACTAACGGGTTATTGTTATGAGCCATCTGTTGAGAGGCTCAGTTATGTTTCATACTGTTAACTGGATATGGTATCACGTGTTATACGGTGTGCTTGGTGTGGCTGGTATGAGTCTTACCCGGGATTCAAAAATCCTTCCTTATTGTGTCAGCTCTTCCGGGCACAGTATCCTAACTGAGGCTTGGAGGAGGGTCATAGTGGGAGGAGCCAGTGCACACCAGGTAGTCTAAAAGCTTTCTTTTAGTTGTGCCCAGACTCCTGCGGAGCCGCTATTCCCCATGGTCCTTTCGGAGTTCCCAGCATCCACTACGGACTACGAGAAATAGATTTACCGGTGAGTAAAATCTTATTTTATTTGTAATATAGTCATCCCCCCCTTCACCCTGTCTCCTCTTTGCTTATTATTTATCCCATGCCCTTCTTCTCTGCATGTCTCTTGTCCCATTCCTTTCTCCCTTTCACTTACTTCATCACTTCCAATTCTTTGTTTTGCACCTCTACTTTGTATTCCCAATTTAGCCATTCTCTCTCCAGTCCTCCCTTTGTATAGCTTCTCCTACATGTTCCTTTTATTATTTTTTCATATAAATATAAAAAAAATATGTAAATGCATCACAATCTGCTTCACTTGAGACGTCGGCAATGTAGAAGAAACTGCCCCACTCTCTCAGGGTATGGGTCGTTGGGTCGACACAACTTAGGTCAACAGTCATTGGGTCGACCGCTATTGGTCGACATGCATTAGGTCAACAGGGTCACAAGGTCGACATGATTTTTTTTACTTTTTTTGGTGTCGTTTTCTTCGTAAAGTGACCATTAGCGGACCTTGTTCTACGGAGAAGGTCTTGTGAAAGATACGCAGCCAAAGTGTATGCTCCATAAGGAGCTGCTTATGGTCATTCTGTTGGTGTGCCTACTGGTGCAAGGTAACTTTCAGGCACTCTACCACGCCTGTAGTGGGCACATGAGGCCTTGAAGCTGGAATCTGAAAGTTGCAGGACCCAGCAGCTGGGATTCAGATTAGCCGCTTCTTGAGAATTCGCCAAGCAGCATCCCCCACAGTGGGACCCTGCTCAACAGCCTCCCGCACAGCGGTGGGAGGTGGGGAAGCGTGACTATGTGACTGGTTTACGGGGTGGAGGTGTCTTAGAGTGTGACTAATACTACTAACATTTCTATATATATATATATATATATTGTGTACAGGTTGTAGTTGCTGTTTTTACATGACTGTACTGAGTGCTATGTAAAATAAAGTTATTGTACTTACGCTATTGTGTTTCCTGTGCAATCCAAGGGTCTCATAAAGTTACTGTGCGACAGATATAACTGCTGCTATTCTCAAGGTGGTGACTCGTGTCCTGTGAGCGTATCACACACATATACTCAGTATCCTCACTAGGGAGACCAATCCTGGGCCTTTTTTTCAATCCCCGGGTATTGGGATTAAAAAAAGGTCCATTCCGGGATTCCTGTTATTTTCGGGACTAGGTTGAAGACCTGCCCACCCCACACAAATACTCACCATCGTGGGAGGGGAATGGGCTTGCGAGTGGCGCTATGCGGTCCAGGCGGCTGGCTTCAGATTCACCATTGTGGGTGAGAAAGCTTGTGGGCAGCGTGGTGCGGGCGGCTGGCTTTACAATGCGCAGTGTGACCTCTGACATATGCTGCGCAGTGCGCAGTACGCACTACAGGGGCAGGGGAAGCTGGATGGATGGAGCCGGGCAGCGTCTCAGTGTCCTGAGGATGCTCAACGCTGCCTGACATTTAAAAAAACAATGGGCAGGTATATCCCACAAACTCCGGGATTGGAGCTTCCAATCCCGGGATTGAATGCCAGCTATTTTTTGGCCTAAATCTGGCCTCCCTAATCCTCACACAGTGATAACTTTTTGTACACCTTATTATATTAAATGAAACTGTATAAATCTAACGATTAGTCTTAGAAATATAAAGTAAAAGTTAAATTTTGCTTACAGTTTCTAGTGCACACTGCTTGAGGTTTACTGCTCCAAAGCGCTGCATTTACTAACAGAGGGTAATTCTCAAATCATAGCCGATGTGTGGTGATGTGTCCGTGTTTTTGTTCCTTTCTGGGGAGGGGATAGAGAGATGCAGGCTAGTGGGTGCGAGTGTGGAGGAGAATGGGGGGGGGGAGAATGTGGAGGAGGATAGGGGGTGAGAGTGTGTGTATGAGGGTAGGTGGGGAGAGTGTGGAGGAGCATAGGTGGTGAGAGTGTGGAGGAGCATAGGTGGGGAGAGTGTGGAGGAGCATAGGTGGAGAGAGTGTGGAGGAGGATAGGGGGTGAGAGTGTGTGTATGAGGGTAGGTGGGGAGAGTGTGGAGGAGGATAGGGGGTGAGAGTGTGGAGGAGGATAGGGGGTGAGAGTGTGGAGGAGTATAGGTGGGGAGAGTGGAGGAGGATAGGGGGTGAGAGTGTGTGTATGAAGGTAGGTGGGGAGAGTGTGGAGGATAGGGGGTGAGAGTGTGTATGAGGGTAGGTGGGGAGAGTGTGGAGGAGCATAGGTGGGGAGAGTGTGGAGGAGGATAGGGGGTGAGAGTGTGGAGGAGGATAGGGGGTGAGAGTGTGGAGGAGCATAGGTGGGGAGAGTGTGGAGGAGGATAGGGGGTGAGAGTGTGTGTATGAAGGTAGGTGGGGAGAGTGTGGAGGAGGATAGGGGGTGAGAGTGTGGAGGAGCATAGGTGGGGAGAGTGTGGAGGAGGATAGGGGGTGAGAGTGTGTGGAGGAGGATAGGGGGTGAGAGTGTGGAGGAGGATAGGGGGTGAGAGTGTGGAGGAGGATAGGGGGTGAGAGTGTGGAGGAGGATAGGGGGTGAGAGTGTGGAGGAGGATAGGGGGTGAGAGTGTGGAGGAGCATAGGTGGGGAGAGTGTGGAGGAGGATAGGGGGTGAGAGTGTGTGTATGAAGGTAGGTGGGGAGAGTGTGGAGGAGGATAGGGGGTGAGAGTGTGTGTATGAAGGTAGGTGGGGAGAGTGTGGAGGAGGATAGGGGGTGAGAGTGTGTGTATGAAGGTAGGTGGGGAGAGTGTGGAGGATAGGGGGTGAGAGTGTGCGTATGAGGGTAGGTGGGGAGAGTGTGGAGGAGCATAGGTGGGGAGAGTGTGGAGGAGGATAGGGGGTGAGAGTGTGGAGGGGGATAGGGGGTGAGAGTGTGGAGGAGCATAGGTGGGGAGAGTGTGGAGGAGGATAGGGGGTGAGAGTGTGTGTATGAAGGTAGGTGGGGAGAGTGTGGAGGAGGATAGGGGGTGAGAGTGTGGAGGAGGATAGGGGGTGAGGTGGAGGAGCATAGGTGGGGAGAGTGTGGAGGAGGATAGGGGGTGAGAGTGTGTGTATGAAGGTAGGTGGGGAGAGTGTGGAGGATAGGGGGTGAGAGTGTGTGTATGAGGGTAGGTGGGGAGAGTGTGGAGGAGGATAGGTGGGGAGAGTGTGGAGGAGGATAGGGGGTGAGTGTGTGTATGAAGGTAGGTGGGAAGAGTGTGGAGGATAGGGGGTGAGAGTGTGTGTATGAGGGTAGGTGGGGAGCGTGTGGAGGAGCATAGGTGGGGAGAGTGGAGGAGGATGGGGGGTGAGAGTGTGGAGGAGGATAGGGGGTGAGAGTGTGGAGGAGCATAGGTGGGGAGAGTGTGGAGGAGGATAGGGGGTGAGAGTGTGTGTATGAAGGTAGGTGGGGAGAGTGTGGAGGAGGATAGGGGGTGAGAGTGTGGAGGAGCATAGGTGGGGAGAGTGTGAAGGAGGATAGGGGTGAGAGTGTGGAGAAGCATAGGTGGGGAGAGTGTGGAGGAGGATAGGGGGTGAGAGTGTGTGTATGAGGGTAGGTGGGGAGAGTGTGGAGGAGGATAGGGGGTGAGAGTGTGGAGGAGGATAGGGGGTGAGAGTGTGGAGGAGCATAGGTGGGGAGAGTGTGGAGGAGGATAGGGGTTGAGAGTGTGTATGAGGGTAGGTGGGGAGAGTGTGGAGGAGGATAGGGGGTGAGAGTGTGGAGGAGGATAGGGGGTGAGAGTGTGGAGGAGCATAGGTGGGGAGAGTGTGGAGGAGGATAGGGGGTGAGAGTGTGTGTATGAAGGTAGGTGGTGAGAGTGTGGAGGATAGGGGGTGAGAGTGTGTGTATGAGGGTAGGTGGGGAGAGTGTGGAGGAGCATAGGTGGGGAGAGTGTGGAGGAGGATAGGGGGTGAGAGTGTGGAGGAGGATAGGGGGTGAGAGTGTGGAGGAGGATAGGGGGTGAGAGTGTGGAGGAGGATAGGGGGTGAGAGTGTGGAGGAGCATAGGTGGGGAGAGTGTGGAGGAGGATAGGGGGTGAGAGTGTGTGTATGAAGGTAGGTGGGGAGAGTGTGGAGGATAGGGGGTGAGAGTGTGTGTATGAGGGTAGGTGGTGAGAGTGTGGAGGAGCATAGGTGGGGAGAGTGTGGAGGAGGATAGGGGGTGAGAGTGTGGAGGAGGATAGGGGGTGAGAGTGTGGAGGAGCATAGGTGGGGAGAGTGTGGAGGAGGATAGGGGGTGAGAGTGTGTGTATGAAGGTAGGTGGGGAGAGTGTGGAGGAGGATAGGGGGTGAGAGTGTGTGTATGAAGGTAGGTGGGGAGAGTGTGGAGGAGGATAGGGGGTGAGAGTGTGGAGGAGGATAGGGGGTGAGAGTGGAGGAGCATAGGTGGGGAGAGTGTGGAGGAGGACAGGGGGTGAGAGTGTGTGTATGAAGGTAGGTGGGGAGAGTGTGGAGGATAGGGGGTGAGAGTGTGTGTATGAGGGTAGGTGGGGAGAGTGTGGAGGAGCATAGGTGGGGAGAGTGTGGAGGAGGATAGGTGGGGAGAGTGTGGAGGAGGATAGGGGGTGAGAGTGTGGAGGAGGATAGGGGGTGAGAGTGTGGAGGAGGATAGGGGGTGAGAGTGTGTGTATGAAGGTAGGTGGGGAGAGTGTGGAGGATAGGGGGTGAGAGTGTGTGTATGAGGGTAGGTGGGGAGAGTGTGGAGGAGCATAGGTGGGGAGAGTGGAGGAGGATGGGGGGTGAGAGTGTGGAGGAGGATAGGGGGTGAGAGTGTGGAGGAGCATAGGTGGGGAGAGTGTGAAGGAGGATAGGGGTGAGAGTGTGGAGAAGCATAGGTGGGGAGAGTGTGGAGGAGGATAGGGGGTGAGAGTGTGTGTATGAGGGTAGGTGGGGAGAGTGTGGAGGAGGATAGGGGGTGAGAGTGTGAAGGAGGATAGGGGGTGAGAGTGTGGAGGAGCATAGGTGGGGAGAGTGTGGAGGAGGATAGGGGGTGAGAGTGTGTATGAGGGTAGGTGGGGAGAGTGTGGAGGAGGATAGGGGGTGAGAGTGTGGAGGAGGATAGGGGGTGAGAGTGTGGAGGAGGATAGGGGGTGAGAGTGTGGAGGAGCATAGGTGGGGAGAGTGTGGAGGAGGATAGGGGGTGAGAGTGTGTGTATGAAGGTAGGTGGGGAGAGTGTGGAGGATAGGGGGTGAGAGTGTGTGTATGAGGGTAGGTGGGGAGAGTGTGGAGGAGCATAGGTGGGGAGAGTGTGGAGGAGGATAGGGGGTGAGAGTGTGGAGGAGGATAGGGGGTGAGAGTGTGGAGGAGCATAGGTGGGGAGAGTGTGGAGGAGGATAGGGGTTGAGAGTGTGTGTATGAAGGTAGGTTGGGAGAGTGTGGAGGAGGATAGGGGGTGAGAGTGTGTGTATGAAGGTAGGTGGGGAGAGTGTGGAGGATAGGGGGTGAGAGTGTGTGTATGAGGGTAGGTGGGGAGAGTGTGGAGGAGCATAGGTGGGGAGAGTGTGGAGGAGGATAGGGGGTGAGAGTGTGCAGGAGGATAGGGGGTGAGAGTGTGGAGGAGCATAGGTTGGGAGAGTGTGGAGGAGGATAGGGGGTGAGAGTGTGTGTATGAAGGTAGGTGGGGAGAGTGTGGAGGATAGGGGGTGAGAGTGTGTGTATGAGGGTAGGTGGGGAGAGTGTGGAGGAGCATAGGTGGGGAGAGTGTGGAGGAGGATAGGGGGTGAGAGTGTGCAGGAGGATAGGGGGTGAGAGTGTGGAGGAGCATAGGTGGGGAGAGTGTGGAGGAGGATAGGGGGTGAGAGTGTGTGTATGAAGGTAGGTGGGGAGAGTGTGGAGGAGGATAGGGGGTGAGAGTGTGGAGGAGCATAGGTGGGGAGAGTGTGAAGGAGGATAGGGGTGAGAGTGTGGAGGAGCATAGGTGGGGAGAGTGTGGAGGAGGATAGGGGGTGAGAGTGTGTGTATGAGGGTAGGTGGGGAGAGTGTGGAGGAGGATAGGGGGTAAGAGTATGTGTATGAGGGTAGGTGGGGAGAGTGTGTGGAGGAGCATAGGTGGGGAGCAGTGCTTAAAGTGGTCCTGGAGAGGTGGTGGAACTCACCCCTCCCCACCCCCCACACCCGAGCTGTAAAGGGATTGTGCGCGCCGTGCGAAAAAGAGGGGTGTGGTCCCAAAAAGAAAGGGACATGGTCACCCAATAGTATCCCTAATTTCAATTACTTTGAGCTGCCCCCAGTACAGATGTTCCCAGTACAGATGCCCCTGTAGAAGCTGTCCCCAGTAGTTCATGCCCCCTGTAGTTATGCCCCCAGTAGAAGCTGCCCCCTGTAGTTATGCCCCCAGTAGAAGCTGTCCCACTGTAGTTATGCCCCCAGTACAGATGCCCCCTGTAGTTATGCCCACAGTAAAAGCTGCCCCCTATAGTTATGTCCCCAGCAGAAGCTGCCCCCAGTACAGATGCCCAATGTAGTTATGCCCCCAGTACAGCTGCCAGGCGCGGCCACAGAATAGTACCAATTCACATAACACCACACAGTAGCGTCCGTTATTCACATTACACAGCACAGTAGTAATCAGGGTGTGACGGAGAAGAGTGGGTGACAGAGAGAGGGTAACCGGGAGAAGGTGACAGGGAGAAGTTGATAATAGGGAGAGGCTGAGGGTGACGGAGAGTGGGTGAAAGAGAAAGGTAGAGTGTGATAATGAGAGGGTGATAAGCAGTGGGTGACCGGGAGAGCCAGAAGGTGATGGGGAGGGGGCGACAAGCCGAGGGAGACTGGGAGAGGGGGACAGGGAGAGGCATAGGGTGATGGGGAGAAGGTGACAAGCAGAGTGTGACAGGGAGAGGGTATCCGAGGTCTCTGTACGAGGGAGTAAAGGAGGTAAATTGGGTTGAAAGGGCTCACTGGGACATGACGGGAAAGTATTCGGGGGAGAGACACGCAGAAAAAAAAACAATGGCTGTTTACATGAGAGGAGAGAGGAAGTGAGAGACGAAGAGGGGAGAGGAAAGAGAGAACTTCTCTGACCTGCAGTAAGAGAGCCAATCATTTCTGGACACAGTGGAAGGTTCTGGAGAACATAGTCTCATGGTCCCAGCACTGGCAGGCGATTGAATGTCCCTCGAGCCGGCCCTGCTTCGGAGGTCTGGCAAGTCAAACAGTATCCGAGAGGAGGGAAGGGGAGGGGCCCCCCTCCTCTACTCCGGCCGGACTGCCTCCTCCTGCTTTGTTATGACCCGCCGCAGCGTACCGCTAGCTCTGTAAAAAAAAAAAAATATGCCAGTGCACACATACATAGATTAGATAGAGGAACACTGACCCATCATACAGTGACCAGGGGCACACTGACACACAGATTTGTATATGTGCACAATTACACACACACACAAAACCGACTTTTCAAACATTTGAATTCCCCGTGACTTGTACAGGTCCAGTCCTCTAAGAGGAGCAGCATGCTCCTCCGTCTCTCCTCACATCATGGCCGCACAGAGGTAGAGAGCTGGCTGGTGGGCGTGCGGAGTGACGTCCTCGCGTCCCATTGCGCACACATTAACCATGGAGGCAGGGTCAACACTGTCAGTGCTGAACGGGCTCTGGTGCTAGTCAGTGCCTCCTGAGCTATTTAGCTCACCGCACGTCTCTGCCGTGTGCACATCTAACTCTGCGTTTATCACAGTTGTATGGCGGGCGGCAGCGGAGCTGTAGACAGTGACTGACTCACTGTCTGCAGTAGCACCCTCTAAACCCTGGCGGGCTGCACACAGCCGCACACAGTGGAAACCTGAGCTCAGAGTGAGCTCCGGCTGCCGCTGAGGGGAAGGTGCGGGTGCCCGCTGGTAACACAACCTCAGAGGGCGCCCGGCATCCCCATGCGGCTCACATTCTGGGTTAGGTGAGCCGGAGGAGGCAGAACTGCGTTCTGTCTCCAATTGGAACTGACGCAACTGCGTTCTGCCCCGTTCCGGATCAGTTTAACCTCTGATTTTATCCCTGACACAACTCTCCCTCCCTGACAGTTTATACCACACACAGCACTCCCCTCAGCACGTCCCACTCACTATCCTCCCAGCACGTATAATCCCACACACAGCTCCCCCCCAGCACGTATAATATCACACACCGTCCCCCCAGCACTTATAATACCACATGCCGTCCCCCCCAGCACGTATAATCCCCCACACAGCTCCCCCCCTTTCAGCACATATAACCCCACACACAGCTCCCCCTGCACATATAGTCCCACACACAGCTGTCCCCCGCAACACATATAATTCTGCAAACAGCCCACCCCCAGCACATATAATTCCACAGAGCTAGCCCTTCAGAACATAGTCCCACACACAGCCCCCCCAAGCACATATAGTCCCATCCACACAGCTCCCCCCAGCACTTATAGTCCCATACATAGCCCTCCTAGCACATATAGTCCTACACACAGCCCCATCCAGCACATATAACCCCCACACACAGCCCCCCAGCACATATAGTCCAAAACAAGCCCCCCCTTCCCCACCAGAGTTGATCCTTAGCATAGCGACATTATCCCTCCCACCCCCCGCACATCTCCTTTCTACCTCATTCACGTGCATGGGTCATCCTGTCAGGGCTCCAACAGCTCCTCCACTTTAGGCGACAGGAGAGACAGACATGCAGTGATAGCACTGCATGATCTCATTCCCGCCGCCGCGGCCAGCTGGAGCAGCGGGTACATGTGGAAGCGGGGGCTAAGGAGCCCGCCCACCCCATCTATTAAAGTGGGAGGCGCGGCGCAGTGACTGTGACAGCGGGAACAGGCTAACCAGGCAGCGCAGCCTGTACAAAGTTCCCATGGCCGGGTAAAGTGGGCTGGAGGTGGCGGAACTGGTTCCGCCTCCCAATACAACTGACGGAATGGTAGACTAGAGGAATGGTCAAGAGTCTGGCAATTACAGTTTAATGCCAAAAAATGCAAAATCATGCACTTGGGTCTCAAAAATCCTAAAGCTAAATACAGTATTAATGGCACTATACTGGAAACTACTGAGGAGGAAAGGGATCTAGGAGTCACTATTTCAGATGACTTAAAGGCAGGTAAGCAATGTAACAAGGCAATGAGGAAGGCTAGTCAGATGCTTGGCTGCATTGGGAGAGGAATCAGCAGCAGAAAGAAAGAAGTAATAATGCCACTGTATAGGTCATTGGTACGGCCTCATCTAGAATACTGTATTCAGTTCTGGAGGCCATATCTTCAAAAGGATATTAATACATTAGAAACTGTACAAAGGAGGGCAACTAAAATGGTGCATGGCCTACATCACAAAACATACCCAGAAAGACTAAGAAATCTCAATATGTATAGTTTGGAGCAGAGAAGGGAAAGGGGGGACATGATAGAAACTTTCAAATATATGAAGGGTTTTAACAAAGTCCAGGAGGGAAACATTCTCCAAATGAAGAGAAGCAATAGGACACGAGGACATGCACTGAGACTGGAGGGCGGGAGGTTCAGGGGAAATTTGCGGAAAAATTATTTCACAGAAAGGGTAGTGGACAAGTGGAATAGCCTCCCATCAGAGGTGGTAGAGGCTAAGACAGTAGAGCAATTTAAACATGCATGGGATAGACATAAGGATATCCTTACAAAGAAAAAAGGATCAAATAAGGTTAGTGATAAAAAATAAAAATAATAAAAAAAAATAAAAATAAGGGGCAGACTAGATGGGCCAAGTGGTTCTTATCTGCCGACAAATTCTATGTTTCTATGTGATTGACAGGAAGTGGGTGTTTCTGGGCGGAAACTGGCCGTTTTATGGGTGTGTGTGAAAAAACGCTACCGTTTCTGGGAAAAACGCAGGAGTGGCTGTAGAAACGGAGGAGTGTTTGGGCGAACGCTGGGTGTGTTTGTGACGTCAAACCAGGAACGACAAGCACTGAACTGCTCGCAGATGCCGAGTAAGTCTGGAGCTACTCAGAAACTGCTAAGAGAGGTGTAATCGCAATATTGCGAATACGTCGTTCGCAATTTTAAGTTGCTAAGATTCACTCCCAGTAGGCGGCGGCTTAGCGTGAGTAAATCTGCTAAAAACAGCTTGCGAACGAACAACTCGGAATGAGGGCCCAGGTCCTGTGCAATTCGTCTTGTGCCGATCGGCTCTTATCTTTTTCACCCAAAGGTGCTTCTTAACTGCAATGCAAAACCTCTTCTGCACCAATTAATTTGGCGAGTCTAAAATAAGTCTGAATTTGTATATGTATGAATCATATCAGGCATTTCTTCACCCTACAGTAAATGACGGTTTACCCTTTATGTAATGTAGCCCCATGTGTACTTTAATAGATTATCAGTGATGCATAAAGAAAACAACATTCAGCTGATGTACGGAATCTGAGACTTATAAGCATAGTTGGCAATTTACTGTAATAGGACGTGTCAGGAACTGAACAATGATCTGTCAGAGGGTATTTATTGTTGGCAGAAATCCAGTCAACTCATCCACAACCATCTAACCCCCACATCATTTTGTTCTGTATTGTAGGCAAGTTAGGTTTAAAGAATTATTCAGACACACCATAGAATACTGTAGATACTAGTTTTATATTAGCCAGTGAAGCTGCTTCTACACAGCACTTTGTTTAGCTTAAAATGAGTTTGGCTATGTTGTGGTAACAGGGGCAGACACCTGAGCTGTATATTTTATTTTTCTGGATATGGGCACCATACCACAATCCTAAGTTCCCTGCTCTGCTGAGCATTGGTGTTTAGAGAAGGGCAGAAGAATCTAGCACAAGGACATGTATGTACACATCCGTCTCTGGATAGTGTATATAATCTATTATGTAATGCTGCTAGGCAGCTGCACAGCAGAGAACGTCAGGGAGGCCTTGCCCTGTTCCATCCTGCACAGCCAGCCACAACCTAAATTCTCCCCAGCCAGTGCTGCCAGTCCTTGGAGCTGATTCTCCCCTTACTCCCGCAATTCCTCCAAAAGAGGAGGGAGGTGACAGAAATGTAAGAGACACAGACAGGGGGAATGAAGAATATAACTGAGTGATAGAGGGGAACATAATTGTTATTCCAAAGGAACATCAATGTAATCATTGGTGCACCTACTCCAGTCAATTGCAAAGCGAAGGAGACAAACCTGGATCTCACATTTGGTGCTAATTATTTCATTTGTGATACTGAGGACATCTGTAAAACATGAACTGTTTGTATTCTCTCAAAACCAAATTTGGGAAACACCGGTCTGTAGTACAGGCTGAAGTCTAAAAAAACAAATGTTTGCATCAAAATATATATCTCATATATATGACATATGCCTGGGGAAAAAGTTAAACATCCCATAGTAAATTATAAGGGCACGGTCGTGCCCTTATATTAAGGCTGAATCGCACAAACGGAATTCTCCCATAGGGAACTTCTGAAATGGGGGAATGGTGTTTGAGGGGCTACACCTCAAAAGTGATTGTACGAACTGAGCTGAAATTTGGCATGGACGCGTAGAATCGTCACCCGATGCTGCATGCCAAATTTCAGGGCAAAATAATAAAAAAAATGAGGAATTGGGAGTAACCTAAAGTTTCAACTGTCAGTTTTTTTTCTGCGACTTCCTGTGTGGCTTTTGAGGATGGTTTTCCCATATAGGTGGTCATTCCGAGTTGTTCGCTCTGTAATTTTCTTCGCATTGCAGCGATTTTCCGCTAACTGCGCATGCGCAATGTTCGCACTGCGACTGCGCCAAGTAAATTTGCTATGCAGTTAGGTATTTTACTCACGGCATTACAAGGTTTTTTCTTCGTTCTGGTGTTCGTAATGTGATTGACCGGAAGTGGGTGTTTCTGGGCGGAAACAGGCCGTTTTATGGGAGTGTTTGAAAAAACGCTACCGTTTCTGGGAAAAACGCGGGAGTTGCTGGAGAAACGGGGGAGTGTCTGGGCGAACGCTGGGTGTGTTTGTGACGTCACACCAGGAACGACAAGCACTGAACTGATCGCACTGGAAGAGTAAGTCTCGAGCTACTCAGAAACTGCACAGAGAAGTCTTTTCGCAATATTGCAAATCTTTCGTTCGCAATTTTGATAAGCTAAGATTCACTCCCAGTAGGCGGCGGCTTAGCGTGTGCAATGCTGCTAAAAGCAGCTTGCGAGCGAACAACTCGGAATGAGGGCCATAGTCTATGGAAAGTTTTTTGGGATGGCATAACTCAGGATAGAGGATGAATTAAGACTTGGGGTTTGTTTTATTAGATAGAGCATGTCCCAGTGTAGTGCCTTTTGGGGTTGTGGTTTTTCAGAACGTTACAGGTTTTTTTTTATTAAGTAAAAATAAGAATTTACTCACCGGTAATTCTATTTCTCGTAGTCCGTAGTGGATGCTGGGAACTCCGAAAGGACCATGGGGAATAGCGGGCTCCGAAGGAGGCTGGGCACTCTAGAAAGATTTAGGACTACCTGGTGTGCACTGGCTCCTCCCACTATGACCCTCCTCCAAGCCTCAGTTAGGACACTGTGCCCGGACGAGCGTACACAATAAGGAAGGATTTTGAATCCCGGGTAAGACTCATACCAGCCACACCAATCACACCGTACAACTCGTGATATGAATCCCAGTTAACAGTATGAAACAACTGAGCCTCTCAACAGATGGCTCAACAATAACCCGATTTAGTTAACAATAACTATGTACAAGTATTGCAGATAAACCGCACTTGGGATGGGCGCCCAGCATCCACTACGGACTACGAGAAATAGAATTACCGGTGAGTAAATTCTTATTTTCTCTGACGTCCTAGTGGATGCTGGGAACTCCGAAAGGACCATGGGGATTATACCAAAGCTCCCAAACGGGCGGGTGAGTGCGGATGACTCTGCAGCACCGAATGAGAGAACTCCAGGTCCTCCTCAGCCAGGGTATCAAATTTGTAGAATTTTGCAAACGTGTTTGCCCCTGACCAAGTAGCTGCTCGGCAAAGTTGTAAAGCAGAGACCCCTCGGGCAGCCGCCCAAGATGAGCCCACCTTCCTAGTGGAATGGGCATTTACAGATTTTGGCTGTGGCAGGCCTGCCACAGAATGAGCAAGCTGAATTGTACTACAAATCCAGCGAGCAATAGTCTGCTTAGAAGCAGGAGCACCCAGCTTGTTGGGTGCATACAGGATAAACAGCGAGTCAGATTTTCTGACTCCAGCCGTCCTGGAAACATATTTTCAGGGCCCTGACAACGTCTAGCAACTTGGAGTCCTCCAAGTCCCTAGTAGCCGCAGGCACCACAATAGGCTGGTTCAGGTGAAACGCTGACACCACCTTTGGGAGAAATTAGGGACGAGTCCTCAATTCTGCCCTATCCATATGGAAAATCAGATAAGGGCTTTTACATGATAAAGCCGCCAATTCTGACACACGCCTGGCTGAAGCCAAAGCCAATAACATGACCACTTTCCACGTGAGATATTTCAGATCCACGGTTTTTAGTGGCTCAAACCAATGTGATTTTAAGAAACTCAACATCACGTTGAGATCCCAAGGTGCCACAGGAGGCACAAATGGGGGCTGAATATGCAGCACTCCTTTCACAAATGTCTGAACTTCAGGTACTGAAGCTAGTTCTTTTTGAAAGAAAATCGACAGAGCCGAGATCTGTACTTTAATGGAGCCTAGTTTTAGGCCCATATTAACTCCTGCTTGCAGGAAATGCAGAAATCGACCTAGTTGAAATTCCTCTGTTGGGGCCTTTTCGGCCTCACACCATGCAACATACTTCCGCCATATGCGGTGATAATGATTTGCTGTAACCTCTTTCCTAGCTTTAATAAGCGTAGGAATGACTTCCTCCGGAATGCCCTTTTCCTTCAGGATCCGGCGTTCAACCGCCATGCCGTCAAATGCAGCCACGGTAAGTCTTGGAACAGACAGGGCCCCTGCTGTAGCAGGTCTTGTCTGAGCGGCAGAGACCACGGGTCCTCTGAGATCATCTCTTGAAGTTCCGGGTACCACGCTCTTCTTGGCCAATCCGGAACCACGAGAATTGTGTTTACACCTCGCTTTCTTATTATTCTCAATACCTTTGGTATGAGAGGTAGAGGAGGGAACACATAAACTGACTGGTACACCCACGGTGTCACTAGAGCGTCCACAGCTATCGCCTGAGGGTCTCTTGACCTGGCGCAATACCTCTCTAGTTTTTTGTTTAGGCGGGACGCTATCATGTCCACCTGTGGACGACCCCACTGATTTACAATCATTTGGAAGACTTCTGTGACTTAGGGCATTGTAAATGGCCCTTAGTTCCAGAATATTTATGTGAAGGGAAGTCTCCTGACTTGACCATAGTCCTTGGAAGTTCCTTCCCTTTGTGACTGCCCCCCAGCCTCGTAGGCTGGCATCCGTGGTCACCAGGACCCAGTCCTGTATGCCGAATCTGCGGCCCTCCAAAAGATGAGCACTCTGCAGCCACCACAGAAGAGACACCCTGGTTCTTGGGGACAGGGTTATCAAGCGATGCATCTGAAGATGCGATCCGGACCACTTGTCCAACAGGTCCCACTGAAAAATCCTGGCATGGAACCTGCCGAATGGAATTGCTTCGTAAGAAGCTACCATCTTTCCCAGGACCCGCGTGCAGTGATGCACCGATACCTGTTTTGGTTTTAGGAGGTCTCTGACTAGAGAAGACAACTCCCTGGCTTTCTCCTCCGGGAGAAACACTTTTTTCTGGACTGTGTCCAGAATCATTCCCAGGAACATTAGACGTGTCGTCGGGACCAGCTGTGACTTTGGGATATTCAGAATCCAGCCGTGCTGGCGCAGCACTTCCTGAGATAGTGCTACTCCCACTAACAACTGTTCCTTGGATTGTGCCTTTATTAGGAGATCGTCCAAGTATGGGATAATTAAAACTCCCTTTTTTCGAAGGAGTATCATCATTTCCGCCATAACCTTGGTAAATACCCTCGGTGCCGTGGAGAGTCCAAACGGCAGCGTCTGGAATTGGTAATGGCAATCCTGTACCACAAATCTGAGGTACTCCTGGTGAGGATGGTAAATGGGGACATGCAGGTAAGCATCCTTGATGTCCAGGGATACCATGTAATCCCCCTCCTCCAGGCTTGCAATAACCGCCCTGAGATTCCATCTTGAACTTGAATTTTTTTTTTTTTTTTTATGTATGTGTTCAAGGATTTCAAATTTAAAATGGGTCTCACCGAACCGTCCGGTTTCGGCACCACAAATAGTGTGGAATAGTAACCCCGGCCTTGTTGAAGTAGGGGTACCTTGATTATCACCTGCTGGGAATACAGCTTGTGAATCGCTGCTAGCACCGCCTCCCTGTCTGAGGGAGCAATCGGCAAGGCAGATTTTAGGAACCGGTGGGGTGGAGCCGCCTCGAATTCCAGCTTGTACCCCTGAGATACTATTTGAAGGATCCAGGGATCCACCTGTGAGCGAGCCCACTGATCGCTGAAATTCATGAGGCGGGCCCCCACCGTACCTGGCTCCGCCTGTGGAGCCCCACTGTCATGCGGCGGACTCGGAAGAGGAATCAGGGGAGGACTTTTGCTCCTGGGAACCTGCTGTTTGTTGCAGCCTTTTTCCCCTACCTCTGCCCCTAGAGAGAAAAGACCCTCCTTTTCCCCGCTTGTTTTTCTGGGTCCGAAAGGACTGAACCTGATAAAATGGCGCCTTCTTAGGCTGTGAGGGGACATGGGGTAAAAATGCTGACTTCCCAGACGTTGCTGTGGAAACTAAGTCGGAGAGACCATCCCCAAATAATTCCTCCCCCTTATAAGGCAAAACTTCCATGTGCCTTTTGGAATCTGCATCTCCAGTCCACTGGCGAGTCCATAAGCATCTCCTAGCAGAGATGGACAATGCACTTATTTTAGATGCCAGCCGGCAGACTTCCCTCTGTGCATCTCTCATATATAAGACTGAGTCTTTGATATGGTCAATTGTTAGCAGAATCGTGTCTCTGTCTAGTGTGTCAATATTTTCTGACAGTTTATCCGACCACGCAGCGGCAGCACTGCACATCCATGCTGACGCAATAGCTGGTCTAAGTATAATGCCTGAGTGTGTATATACAGACTTCAGGATCGCCTCCTGCTTTCTATCAGCAGGTTCCTTAAGGGCGGCCGTATCCTGAGACGGTAGTGCCACCTTTTTAGACAAACGTGTGAGCGCTTTATCCACCCTAGGAGGTGTTTCCCAACGTGACCTATCCTCTGGCGGGAAAGGGAACGCCATTAGTACCTTCTTAGGAATTACCAATTTCTTATCAGGGGAAGCCCACGCTTCTTCACACACTTCATTTAATTCATCTGACGGGGGAAAAACTACAGGTAGTTTTTTCTCCCCAAACATAATACCCTTTTTTGTGGTACCTGGATGTAAATCAGAAATATTTAACACCTCTTTCATTGCCTCAATCATGCAGTGAATGGCCTTAATGGGCATTAAATTTGACTCATCGTCGTCGACACTGGTGTCAGTATCCGTGTCGACATCTACTTGTGCCATCTGAGATAGCGGGCGTTTCAGAGCCCCTGATGACTTTTGAGACACCTGGACAGGCACGAGCTGAGAACTCGGCTGTCCCGCAGTCGGCATGTCATCAAATTTCGTATGTAATGAGTCTATACGTGCACTCATTTCTTTCCATAAGCACATCCACTCAGGTGTCTGCCCCCCAGGGGGTGACATCCCTTCTAAAGGCATCTGCTCCGCCTCCACCTCATTATCCTCATCAAACATGTCGACACAGCCGTACCGACACACTCCACACACACAGGGAATGCTCTATATAGAGGACAGGACCCACAAAAGCCCTTTGGGGGGACAGAGTGAGAGTATGCCAGCACACACCAGAGCGCTATATAAGGCAGGGACTAACTGAGTTATGTCCCTTATAGCTGCTTTTTAATATAAACTATATACTGCGCCAAATTAAATGCCCCCCCTCTCTCTTTTTTACCCTTTTCTGTAGAGTAGTCTGCAGGGGAGAGCCAGGGAGCTTCCTTCCAGCGGAACTGTGAGGGAAAATGGCGCCCAGTGTGCTGAGGGAGATAGCTCCGCCCCTTTTCCGCGGCCTATTCTCTTGCTTTTTTATGGAATCTGGCAGGGGTATTTACCTCATATATAGCCCCTGGGGCTATATATTGAGGTATTTTTGCCAGCCAAGGTGTTTTTATTGCTGCCTCAGGGCGCCCCCCCCCAGCGCCCTGCACCCTCAGTGACCGGAGTGTGAAGTGTGAGAGGAGCAATGGCGCACAGCTGCAGTGCTGTGCGCTACCTTGGTGAAGACTGATGTCTTCATGCCGCCGATTTTCCGGACCATCTTCTTGCTTCTGGCTCTGTAAGGGGGACGGCGGCGCGGCTCCGGGACCGAACATCAAGGCTGGGCCTGCGGTCGATCCCTCTGGAGCTAATGGTGTCCAGTAGCCTAAGAAGCCCAATCCGGCTGCAAGCAGGCGAGTTCGCTTCTTCTCCCCTTAGTCCCTCGCTGCAGTGAGCCTGTTGCCAGCAGGTCTCACTGAAAATAATAAACCTAAGACTATCTTTCTTCTAAGAGCTCAGGAGAGCCCTAGTGTGCATCTAACCTCGGCCGGGCACAAAATCTAACTGAGGCTTGGAGGAGGGTCATAGTGGGAGGAGCCAGTGCACACCAGGTAGTCCTAAATCTTTCTAGAGTGCCCAGCCTCCTTCGGAGCCCGCTATTCCCCATGGTCCTTTCGGAGTTCCCAGCATCCACTAGGACGTCAGAGAAATATGCCCCATTATAGAGATAGGGCATTTCAATTTGTTGCGCCTGCGCAGTGGCCGCCAGGAGAGCGAGAGTGAGGGAATGGGTCTCGTGCAGGCTGAGGAGAAGTTATAAAAGTAGCTGCTGGCGGCGGGAGGAGAGCCAGCGCGGTACCCTGGGTGTGAGCTTACTGCGTTCTCCTCAAGTCCCTACAGAGCGCAGCGGAGAGGAGCCGAAGCAGGAGGAATGGCCGGAGCTGCGCCGCAGGAGGAGGAGACATCTGGTGCAGCGCTGAGTAAGGTCCTGACTGACAGCACTTTCCCCCCTTACCCGAAGCGGGATCCGCGGCAGGAGAGGAGGTACCTGGAGCTGCGCCGCACTGAGGAAGACATCCGGATCAGCAGACAGGAGCACGGCACGGCCTCAGCACGGTAACAGGGGGCGGGGAGATAGGAGGAAAGAGCGGGCAGCTAGTCTTGCTGTGTCCACCACCACCCCACCCAGCTGCTGTGTGTCCGTATACCCAGCCGTCCGCCGGACCGTCCCTGGCGGCTGCCTGCTTCTCCTCCCCGGGTCTGTGGTGCCGTGGGCTGACGGGGTGCGGCTAGGAGTAGGAGGCGCCTCGGACAGACGCGGACAGACGCTGACCGCCGGCCTCCGTTCCTCTCCTCACGGCCCGACAGGGTGCTCCTACTGTGCCGTCTATGTCTCCTGCTGCAGGCTGCCTGCCTGAGTGCTGGGACGCCGCCGCCCCCCCGCTGTGTGTCCGGCCACCCCCTCCTCCCGCTGTGTGTCCGGCCACCCTTCCCACTGTGTGTCCGGCCACCAACCCCCTATCCCGCTGTGTGTCCAGTCTCCTCCCCCCTCTCCTGCTGTGTGTCTGGCCACCCTTCCCACTGTGTGTCCGGCCACCAACCCCCTATCCCGCTGTGTGTCCAGTCTCCTCCCCCCTCTCCTGCTGTGTGTCCGGCCACCCCACATCCGCCTCCCGCTGTGTGTCCGGCCATTCCTCCCCTCCCACCCGCTGTGTGTCCGACCCTCCCCCTCCTCCCGCTGTGTCCGGCCATCCCTCCCCTTCCGCTGCGTGTCCGACCACCCCCACCCTCCTGCGGTGTGTCCGGCCACCCCCACCTTCCTCCCTACTGCTGTGTGTCCGCCCCCCCCTGTGTATCTGCCCTCCCCCCCTCTCCCGCTGTGTGTCCGGTCTCCTCCCACCCTCTCCCGCTGTGTGTTCGGTCTCCACCCACCCTCTCCCGCTGTGTGTTCGGTCTCCACCCCCCCTCTCCCGCTGTGTGTCCGGTCTCCTCTCCGGCTGTGTGTCCGGCCACCCCCACCTCCCTCCCTCCTGCTGTGTGTCCGACCACCCCCACCTCCCTCCCTCCTGCTGTGTGTCCGACCACCCCCACCTCCCTCCCTCCTGCTGTGTGTCCGACCACCCCCACCTCCCTCCCTCCTGCTGTGTGTCCGACCACCCCCACCTCCCTCCCTCCTGCTATGTGTCCGGCCAGCCCACCCCCCTCTCCCACTGTGTGTTCGGTCGCCTCCCTACTCTCTCGCTGTGTGTTCGGCCACCTCCCCCCTCTCCAGCTGTGTGACCTGCTCCCCCCCTCCCGCTGTGTGTCCGGCCACCCCACATCCCCCTCCCGCTGTGTGTCCGGCCACCCCTCCTCCTCCCGCTGTATGTCCGACCCCCACCCTCCTCCCGCTGTGTCTGGCCACCCCCCCTCCTCCCCTCCCGCTGTGTCCGGCCACCCCCACGCCCGCTGTGTGTGCGGCCACCACCCCTTCCCGCCTGCTGTGTGTCCGGCCATCCCCCCCCTCCCTCCCACTGTGTGTCCGACCACCCCCATCTCCCTCCCTCCTGCTGTGTGTCCGACCATCCCCACCTCCCTCCCTCCTGCTGTGTGTCTGGCCACCCCCACCTCCCTCCCTCCCTCCTGTTGTGTGTCCGGCCACACCCACCCCCTCTCCCGCTGTGTGTCCGGTCTCCTCCCCACCTCTCCCACTGTGTGTCCGGTCTCCTCCCCCCTTCTCCCACTGTGTGTCCGATCTCCTCTCCCGCTGTGTGTCCGGTCTCCTCCCCCCCTTCTCCCGCTGTGTGTCCAGTCTCCTCCCCCATCTCCCGCTGTATGTACGGCCACCCCCACCTCCCTCCCTCCTGCGATGTGTCCGACCACCCCCACCTCCCTCCCTTCTGCTGTGTGTCCGGCCAGCCCACCCCCCTGTGTGTCCGGCCACCCCACCCCCCCTCCCGCTGTGTGATCGGTCTCCTCCCCCCCTCTCACACTGTGTGTCCGGTCTCCTCCACCCTGTGTGTTCGGCCACCTCCCCCCCTCCCGCTGTGTGACCTGCTCCCCCTCCCCCCTCCTTCTCCCGCTGTGTGTCCGGCCAACCCACATCCCCCTCCCGCTGTGTTTCCAGCCACCCCTCCTTCTCCCGCTGTGTGTCCGACCCCCACCCTCCTCCCGCTGTGTCTGGCCACCCCCCATCCTCCCCTCCCACTGTGTCCGACCACCCCCCGCCCGCTGTGTGTACGGCCACCTCCCCGCCCGCTATGTGTCCGGCCATCCTCCCCTCCCTCCCACTGTGTGTCCGACCACCCCCATCTCCCTCCCTCCTGCTGTGTGTCCGACCACCCCCACCTCCCTCCCTCCTGCTGTGTGTCCGACCACCCCCACCTCCCTCCCTCCTGCTGTGTGTCTGGCCACCCCCACCTCCCTCCCTTCTCTTGTGTGTCCGCCCCCCCCGCCAGTGTGTCCGGCCACACCCACCCCCTCTCCCGCTGTGTCCGGACTCCTCCCCCCTCTCCCGCTGTGTGTCCGATTTCCTCTCCCGCTGTGTGTCCGGTCTCCCCCCCCCCTTCTCCCGCTGTGTGACCTGCTCCCCCCCTCTCGCTGTGTGTCCGGCCACCCCACATCCCCCTCCCACTGTGTGTCCGGCCACCCCTCCCCCCTCCTCCCGCTGTGTGTCCGACCCCCACCCTCCTCCCGCTGTGTGTCCGGTCTCCTCCCCCCATCTCCCGCTGTATGTCCGGCCACCCCCACCTTCCTCCCTTCTGCTGTGTGTCCGACCACCGCCACCTCCCTCCCTCTTGCTGTGTGTCCGGCCACCCCTCCTCCTCCCGCTGTGTGTCCGACCCCCACCCTGCCCCTCCTCCTGCAGTGTCCGGTCACCCCCTCCCTGCCCGCTGTGTGTCCGGCCATCCCTCCCCTCCCTCCCACTGTGTGTCCGACCACCCCCATCTCCCTCACTCCTGCAGTATGTCCGACCACCCCCAACTCCCTCCCTCCTGCTGTGTGTCCGGCATCTCCCTCACTCCTGCTGTATGTCCGACCACCCCCAACTCCCTCCCTCCTGCTGTGTGTCCGGCCACCTCCCTCCCTCCTGCTGTGTGTCCGGCCACCCCCACCTCCCTCCCTCCTGCTGTGTGTCCGGCCAACCCCCCCCCCCTGTGTGTCCCGGTCTACTCCCCCCTTCTCCCGCTGTATGTTCGGCCACCCCCACCTCCCTCGCTCCTGCTGTGTGTCCGGCCACCCCCACATCCCCCCTCCCGCTGTGTGTCCGGCCATTTCCTCCCCCTCCTACCCGCTGTGTGTCCGACCCACACCCTCCCCCCCTCCTCCCGCTGTGTCCGGCCACCTCCCCTCCTGCTGTGTCCGCCCCCCCCCCCCCCCCCTGCCCGCACCGCTGTGTACGGCCTCCCCCCCCGCCCGCTTTGTGTCCGGCCATCCCTCCCCTTCCGCTGCGTGTCCGACCACCCCCACCCTTCTGCGGTGTGTCCGGCCACCCCCACCTTCCTCCCTACTGCTGTGTGTCCCCCCCCCCCTGTGTATCTGCCCTCCCCCCCTCTCCCCGCTGTGTGTCCGGTCTCCTCCCACCCTCTCCCGCTGTGTGTTCGGTCTCCACCCCCCTCCTCCCCTCCCGCTGTGTGTCCGGTCTCCTCCTCCGGCTGTGTGTCCGGTCTCCTCCTTCCCCTCTCCCGCTGTGTGTCCAGCCACCCCCACCTCCCTCCCTCCTGCTGTGTGTCCGACCACCCCCACCTCCCTCCCTCCTGCTGTGTGTCCGACCACCCCCCACCTCCCTCCCTCCTGCTGTGTGTCCG